>NC_079192.1:60240380-60535380 GCF_029499605.1 Hyla sarda | reverse complement strand
TCTTCCCGAGGTCACCGATGATGTTCCTACAGACCTCCACCTTGGAGAGGACTTTCTGTTGGGTGGACACTAAACACTGTGCATTCCACGTGTGATACTTAACCACTAAGCTGACTAAAAATAAAGTGCCCCGATCTCGGCCACCGAGGGTCCTGAATGCCCCATAAGCCCACTCCGGATAGGTAAGGCCAGCAAGTTGACTCCAGCCGATGGAAGCGCCCACCCGGTTGTAGACCCCTACGTTAAAGGGACAATGAAGCAGGAAGTGGTCCATGCTTTCCAGCGTGTCCCCGCACTCTTCTCGGGGACACCCCCGGTCATCAGAGTTCCTGTACTTCAGGTTGTCCCTTACACCTAGCTTCCCCTGAAAGCAGCGCCAGGCCAAGTCCCAAAACTTCTGGGGGATCCTTTTCATGTTTAAAAGATACAACCCCACCCTCAGATCCCAACCTGGGCAGTCCCTGAGCGCCAGAGGCTTCTGGAAGTGGGTCAACAGAACCCGTTTGTCAAGGAACTGCCTTGACTGGGTCCTGATCTCCCACACTCCCAGACCCCACCGACGTATAGCCTTCAGAGTCGGGGTAGCGTAAGCCGGAAGATATCCATGGGGCGTACGGAGGTCCTTCACTTGCCCTCCTCTCTCCCATTCCTGGAAGAAAGGCCGAAACCACTCCCTGCAGGAGATTACCCACGGAGGAGCCCTCTCCTTCCAGAGGTTCGAGATGTTAGCTTTCAAGAAGGTGTTAGTTAAGAAACACCACAGGGTTTACCATAGATAAACCCCCTAGCCTTCTCGTGCGGTACGTAACCTCCCTCTTGACTAGGTTCAACCTGTTCCCCCATAAAAGTTGGAAAAACAGGCTGTAAACCCTAGTGTAGTAAGCCTCTGGCAAGATACATATGCTGCCCAGATAGATAAACAAGGGGAGCAGGTACGATTTGATCAGGTGTACCCTTTCCCTGAGGGTCATAGACCAACCCTTCCACTGGTTCACCCTCCGAGTGGCATCCTGGAGCTTACCGTCCCAGTTTTTGGTGGGATAATCATCCTGGCCGAATGTGATGCCCAGAATTTTTGCTCAGTCTTGGGGCCCTGGGAGGGTGTCCGGGAGATCAAACGTGGGATCCCTTCCCCCCCTCCCAGCCAGAGACTTTCACACTTATCCTGGTTGATCTTGGACCCAGATGCCTCCGAGTAGTGGTCCACCTCCGACATCACCACATCAACCTCCTCCCTCGAAGAGACGAAAATAGTGACATCATCAGCGTACGCCATCAATCTCTGGGTGACATCCAGCTCTGCCAGACTCATCCCGACTCCCGCCAACGGCCCACAATCTACCCTCCGGACGAAGGGATCAATCGCAAACACGTATAAAAGCGGGCTCAAAGGACAACCCTGACGGACTCCGGACCCCACCTCAAAAGAGCGGCAAGACCACCCATTTACCAGCGGGAAACTCTCTGCCCCTGCATATAAGATCTTAAGCCAATTTACAAAAGTACACAGTAAGCCATATCTCAGGAGGACGGACCAGAGGTACTCGTGGTTCACCCGATCAAATGCTTTGGCCTGATCCAAGGACAGTAAGTACCCCTTCCAGAGACCACTACTCCGCTCCACTGCCTCCCTGACACTGAGGACAGCACTTAAGGTGCTTCGGCCTGGAACAGAGCAGTACTGAGCCCCTGAAAGGAGCCGGGGTGCAAACTTCACCAACCGATTAAACAGTATCTTGGCCAGAAGCTTTCTGTCCGTATTGAGAAGAGCTATGGGCCTCCAATTCTCAATCCGGCTAGGATCTTTACCTTTTAAGAGAAGAATCAGGGCTGACCTCCTCATTGACTTTGGCAGAGTGCCTGAGGAGAGACACTCATTGAATACCTTGGTCAAGAGGGGAGCTAAAGACTCCTTAAAGGTCTTATACCACTCGAATGTTAAGCCCTCCAGACCTGGCGACTTCTTGGGGGCGAGCCCCTCGATCGCCAGTCTCACTTCCTCTTCCGTGATATCTTCTGCCAAAACATCAAGAGAGGGATCTACCCCTGGCTCAGGAATGGTTTCAGCCAGGAAAGCCAACATCCTGTCTCGATCATGATCCTTCCTCCCCAAGAGGTGCAAGTAGAAGGATCTGACGACCTCCAGGATCCCTGATCTGGACCAATTCAGGGATCCCGTACTATCAACCAGTCCTGAGACTACTTTACTACTCACTGACATCTTGCAGTTCCTGTAAGGGTCGGGCAAGCGGTACTTCCCGTAATCCCTCTCAAAAACCAAAGATGCGTGTCTATCGTACTGACACCTCATCAGCAAGGACATCACTCTGGATATATCATCACGACTACCTCCAGTCGAGACAAGAAGCTCGAGTTTCCTCCTCAGACCATGATACAAGCGATACCTGTTCAGGGACCTGAGGCTCGAGAACTGGCGGAAGAACCCCGCAACCCGCTTCTTGAATATCTCCCACCACTCTGACTTACTACTACAAAGGCCCAGTAAAGGTACCTGACTCTGAAGAAAATCCTCGAAGGACTGTCTTATCTCCGCTTCCTCCAGGAGGGACGAATTCAGCTTCCAATAACCTTTACCCATCCGGGGGGGTCTCTGAAACATTCAAGGAAAACAAAATCATACAGTGATCGGAGAACTCCGCCTCAACCACGGATACTGCGGAAGAGACGGCTTCCTCCTTCAAATAAAACCTGTCTATCCTAGACCTGCTGCTGCTACCTCGATGATAGGTGAAACCCGCATGGCCTGAGGGGCTCCAGGTGTGGGCGTCCTCTAGGCGAGCTTCCCTAACTATATTATTAAGGACCACACTATCGCAATCCAGTGGACCATTGGAGCCTCTCCTATCTTGGGACCTCGTGACATTATTGAAGTCCCCTCCAAAGATCACCTGCCGGCTTGTAAAAAGGAATGGCTTAATCCTCATAAAAAGATTTTTATGGCCCAGCTTAGTTTGTGGGGCATAGATGTTTATGAGCCGGAGCTCTTGTCCCTTCATGAGGACATCTAAGATCAGGCACCTCCCCAATTCCAACTCAATAACCCGTCTGCATTCAATCGGAGCGGCAAAAAGAGACCAGTGGGAGGGCCCGCGCCTCCACTCTCTTCTGGCTTTCACCAGAGAGGCTAGATCTGACAACCTGGTCTCCTGTAAAAAGAAAATATCGTCTTCAACACGGCCGAGAAAATTGAAGGCTGCGAATGTAGCCGTATCAGACTTTATACTGGCACAATTAATAGATGCCAACGTCAGTGGGGTGAGTGCCGCCATCATGGGTGATTGAGTTAGACAGCCACACCTTTAATTCTCCTTCCCCTTCTTTTTTGCCCCCTCATCCCCTGAAGAAGAGGAAAAGGCAGGACCACTTTTGGACCTTTTCTTAAACTCTGATTGGTCCATGTGGTCCCTGTCTCCGTCCGGCCACAGTCTAGCCCTGCCCTCCGAGGAAGGTGCCTCCGCAGGACAGGGCCCAGTTCCCCCCAGAGGCTCTCTCACCCTAGGCACCCCGCCCTCACCTTCCCCCTCCAAGGAGGGGGAGGAGATGGTATCGAGGACAAGGTACCGGTTTGACAGGTCAATCAGAGGGGGGGCAGTCAGGCTTCCGTTTTGGACCAGGTCCGTAGTACAAGGCTTAACAGAGGGCTCCAACCTCTTCTTTCTTCCTTTCCTTTTGCCCTTGTCTTTCTTTTTTGGCCTTTCCCCACTCTCCTCATCCACACTTTCATAGTGGGAGGAATCTGAAGGGTCGGCCATATTGCCTTCCTCTCTGCGCAGCCTCCTGATCTCCTCATCCAGCATGTTCTCCCCCAGGGCTTCAGTGGTTACAGGGCCAGCTTCAAGAGCAGGGTCCGGAGCTACCCCAGTCACCTGGGCACTCTCCAGCTCCCTACTCCTACTATGATTTTCCTGCCGTCTTAGTTTGGCGGGGCCCTTTTTCCTTATCACTAGCCCTGTTACGCCCCCATCCCTGCTCGTACCCTCCCCAGCCGGGGCTACTTCACAGCTCTCCCCGGCTGGAGCGGCCGCTGCACGGGCAAAGGTGCTCGGACAACGACTGAAAGGGTGCCCAAGGACACCACACAGGTGGCATCGGATCTGTCTGCAGGATGTGACCAGATGACCCACCCCACCACACAAAGCACAAACCTGTACAGTACAGGCTGCGCTAAAATGGGTGGGGCTACCGCACCTGTGACAGACCTTAGGCTGCCCCTGGTAAAAGACCTGGATCCTATCATGTCCAAGGAAGGCAGCTGACAGAATGTGGGCAACTGTACTACCTGAACGCTTGAGCTTGACGGAAAACGTCCAGGCCCCGGACCAGATCCCGTGCTCATCTAGATTTTTCTTGGGCATGTCCTTCACATCCCCATGACGTTCCAGCCAGGTCATGATGTCATAGCAGGAGAGTGACTCGTTACGAGTCAAAACGGTCACTTTCTTGACTGAGTTCTGATGGGAAATAGCCTTTACAAAATCCCGCCAGCCGGGCTCATTCTTCACCACTTCGTAGTTCGACCAGAAGAGTTCGAGACCCTCCGGTCGAACAAAACTGACGTCAAATTCGGACGAACTGTAGGGGTGAATCAGGGCAAAGATGTCACTCGCCCTGAATTCCATCTGGAGGAGGAGCTCAACCACTTTAGCGCGAGGCGGGCATGCATCCTTGCCCCTCCAAATCAGACGGACCACGTTCCTACGGTTATTGTCCTGCCCGGGTGTCGGGAGGGACCAGACCACCTCCCCATTCTGCTCTCGGAATGCCCCCAAACCGTGCCTCTCTATCCAGAAAGACAGGTCGACCTCACCCCTTCCCTCTACCTGGATTGACCTGTCGCCCCTACATAGAGCCTCCAGGAGGCGCTGCTGCAAGTGACCCCCAGGGCCAGATGGAGTGGGGGACCCCCCGGCAGCGACATGAGCATAGCTCCTGGGAGCAGTCACTACCGGGGGGGGGGGGCAGCCGAACCAGACCCAGACTCAGACCCAGGACCACCATTCACACCACTACAGAGAGCACTGTGGTTGGACAGAAAAGAAATTCAAAAAGAAAAGAACTTTCTCTGTAGTATACAGCAGCTGATAAGTACTGGAAGGATTAAGATTTTTAAATAGAAATCATTTACAAATCTGTTTAATTTTCTGGCACCAGTTGATTTAAAAAAAAAATGTTTTCCACTGGAGTACCCCTTTAAAAGTTGAGTATAAAGCTTGGAGGCTGGCATAAGATAGGGTTTTTTTTTTGTATGCTGAATATTAAGGGGGTTTCAACTTAAATATTACTTTTATTGACATACCATATGGTGGTGACTATTGGGGTCCACTGTGAGTGAACATCTATTGCTTTATATGTGACTGCAAAGGCATGACCACCCCCTCTGCCAAGAAAAGGAGCAGGGAGCAGGACGCCATCATTCTTAGAATTATTGACATCCCTCAGTGGATAACATTTTTAACTGGAAGGGTGTATTCACACGTACAGTACATATTTGATGCTGCAGATTTGAAGCTGTGTTCAGTCATTTAGTTTACTATGCAGCATAAAATCTGCAACTTCAAAATCTGCAGCATCAAATATGCGCTGGATACTGTAGGGTGAATACACCCTATACAGGTTTTCCCAACTGGTCTGTTCCTTTGGAGGGAGGGTGTGGGGCGGTATGACTGCCAGGGCCACCTGTTTTGACAATGGGGACCAGAATCTCCTATCCGAATGGAGCGCTAGGTCACACATGTGCACTATTCACTGTATTCATTCTCTATGGGAGCTGCTGAGATAGCCGAGATCACGGTGGGCCCCTGTGGTTGGACCCCGATATTGAGATAGTTATCCCCTATCTTGTGGATAATTTGGGAAGTTGGAAAAACCACCATACTGCTAGGCTTCCACATAGGTTTTTTTCTGGTGTTTTTTGGAAACCTGCCACTGTAATTTTTCAGCCATAGGCAGAAGTGGATCCAGAAAGAGGGAGAAGTCCTTTCTTTATATCTTCCAATCATTTTGAATACACTTCAGACTTTGGCTCAAAAACTGCAGTGGAGGTTTTCCCCAAAAAAACGCCAAAAGCAAAACAAAACAAAAATAACAACTTGTGTGGAAACACTTTATAAAGCAAAAGGCATTAAACCTTCAGAGCTGGCGGTGGTTATGGTGGGGGGGGGGGGGGATGGGGCTGCTAGGGCTGGGGTATAACAAAGCAGGGACATTTAAAGTGTACCCATCACATCACAGAAAAAAATACTGTCTATATATGTTACTTAGTAGGTCATGCAGATTCTTTACATGTATTTTTTTTATGTGTCTAGCTTCTGTACAGTGGGGAAAAAAGTAATTAGGCAGCCACGAATTGTGCAATCTTTGCCACTTAAAAAGATAAGAGAGGCCTGTGATTTTCATCATAGGTATACCTCAACTATGAGAGACATAATGAGAATGAAATCCATAAAATCACATTGTCTGATTTTTAAAGAATTTATTTATTTCTATCGCTGGGCATTTCAACTCCGTCCAAAGGTTTTCTATGGGGTTGAGATCTGGAGAATGGCTAGGCCACTCCAGAACCTTGAAATGCTTCTTACGAAGCCACTCCTTTGTTGCCCAGGCGGTGTATTTGGGATCATTGTCATGCTGAAAGACCCAGCCACGTTTCATCTTCAATGCCCTTGCTGATGGAAGGAGGTTTTCACTCAAAATCTCACGATACATGGCCCCATTCATTCTTTCCTTTACACGGATCAGTTGCCCTGGTCCCTTTGCAGAAAAACAGCCCTAAAGCATGATGTTTCCACCTCATACTTCACAGTATGTATGGTGTTCTTTGGATGCAACTCAGCTTTCTTTCTCCTCCAAAAACTTTTACCAGAAAGTTCTACTTTGGTTTCATCTGACCATATGACATTCTCCCAATCCCCTTCCGGATCATCAAAATGCTCTCTAGCAAACTTCAGACTGGCCCGGACATGTACTGGCTTAAGCAGGGGGACATGTCTGGCACTGCATGATTTGAGTCCCTGGCGGCATAGTGTGTTACTGATGGTAGCCTTTTTTACTTTGGTCCCAGCTTTCTACAGGTCATTCACTGGGTCCCCCTGTGTGGTTCTGGGATTGTGATTTTGCTCACCGTTCTTGTGATCATTTTGACACCACGGGGTGAGATCTTGCATGGAGCCCCAGATCGAGGGAGATTATCAGTAGTCTTTCACAGTTGATTTCTTCACACCAAGCTGCTTGCCTATTGCAGATTCAGTCTTCCCAGACTGGTGCAGGTCTACAATTTTGCTTCTGGTGTCCTTCAACAGTTCTTTGGTCTTGGCCATAGTGGAGTTGGGAGTGTGACTGTTTGAGGTTGTGGACAGGTGTCTTTTATACTGATAACAAGTTCAAACAGGAGCCATTAATACAGGTAACGAGTGGAGGACAGAGGAGAATCTTGAATAAGAAGTTACAGGTCTGTGAGAGCCAGAAATCTTTCTTGTTTGTAGGTGACCAAATACTTATTTTCCACCATAATATGCTAATAAATTCTTTAAAAATCAGACAATGTGATTTTATGGATTTTTTCCTCTCATTATGTCTCTCATAGTTGAGGTATACCTATGATGAAAATTACAGGCCTCTCTTATTTTTTTAAGTGGGAGAACTTGCACAATTGGTGGATGACTAAATACTTTTTTGCCCCTTTGTATATGGCTCACAAATCCCTCTGTTCTGCTGCTCACTTATTCTATCATCCACTGCTCAGGAAGGGGTGTGTCCGAGGCAAGCACTTAGCCCGCCGTCATTCACTATGGGGGAGATCTATCAAGACCTATCCAGAGGAAAAGTTGCTGAGTTGCTTCTTACATTTAAAAAAAAAGCCTGTGAAAACAGAAAGAAGCGATCTGATTGGTTGCTATGGGCAACTCGGCAACTTTTCCTCTGGACAGGTTTTGATAAATCTCCCTCTTTATCTTTATCAGTGTTTTCAAACCAGTGTGCCTCTGGTAGTTTTGTAACACTGGATGGAAACACTGATTTATATTCCTTAAATCTTTCATTTTTCATTCTGGACACAAGGGCTAAAACTACGCTGAGGCTTCCTTTTCCATACAGATCATTTCCCCATAATGCTTTCCTTTTCTGCATACACAGGAGTACAGCAATAGCTAAACTTCTGCTTCCCCCTACCTGTAGAATCACCTCTGAAAAGGTCACAGAGAATTCTCAGTAAAATTGTCAACTTATGTGCCTTTCTGTTGTTGCCATTGGTCCTGCTGTAAAGCATATCTCTAAATGCTTTTAAAAAAGAGTTCAAGCTAAATGGTTGCCATAATAGTGCACAAAAAATAAAATAAAAATACAATGGGAAAATAAAAACAGATTAGAAAAAAAGAACATGTTTTAGTATGTGGCTCTAATCAGGAAACAAATAGGTGATACATTCCCTTTAGGAAGGAATTATAGAGATGTCTAAAGACCTTGTACACCTTTAGACTGATTTATTTTTATTTTTTCATGTTTCTTGAATGCAAAATTAAGCAACTTTCAAAACAGTATCACCGAAGAGCAAGCCTCTTTTTTTTTTAACACAATATAATTTACAAAACTTAACCTTTATTTGCTTCTAGATAAAAATCATAATATATAACTGGTGACAAATGCAAAATGTGAACACTCCACAAACCAACAAATGCCAGTGTCAAGGGGGTCACGGGCCGTGGAGCAATATCTAAATAGATAGAATGAACCTAGATGTAAGGGAACTAAGTGAGGGATAAAATAATAAATTAGAAATGTAAGGCATGAGATCAGATGTAAAGATAGCTTTAAATGCTCCGTGGTCCGTAGCCGTCGAGACACCACATTGTGAATAACCCAACAAAATTGTGAACACTGGTACATAATCCACTACCGGAGAGTGAATAAAATCATATAGGTCCCAATATTTATTCGAACGTGTTTCCACCGTCTGATATGCACGGTTTCATCAGGGAACAAAAATGCGACTATAATAGAATCCAATATCCAAGTACCAAAGTAATATAGGTGTATCAGACTAATATAGATGACTAGTACACCAAATGAATGCCATGTGCAGATTTTTATAATACAATACAAACAGATAATGGCAGATCCAGATCTTATAGGCAGTGGACAAAATGATGTTTCAACCAGATGTACCGTATATAGAGCCAAAAGTGGCAGGACAGTTATCGCTATATAATGAACAGTAGCTACACCCTTAAAGTATTACTCGAGAGTTACCGTATATACTCGAGTATAAGCCGACCCGAATATAAGCCGAGGCGCCTAATTTAGCCCCAAAAACCCAGGAAAAGTTATTGACTCGACTATAAGCCTAGGGTGGGAAATACATCATCCCCCCCATGTCATCATCCAGACCCCCATCATCATCCCCCCCCCCTTCATCATCACTGCTTGTCAATCCCTTCAGCCATCGGCTGTCCGGGCATGCTGGAAGTTATAGTTTTGAAACCTCTGGAGGTCCTCAGGTTGAAGACCACTGCGGCCTTTGTCATCATCCAGACCCCCCCTTTAGTTTTCTACTCACCTCCCCTTGGTGGGAAGGAAGGGTGAGCTGGTCCGGGCCATCTATGCTGCAGGGACCGTCCGGTGGGGAGGGTTAGTCATTCCGAGCTGTCCATCTTCACCGGGGGGGGGGGGGCCCTCTTCTCTACGCTCCGGGCCTGCCCCGGACTAGTGATGTTGCCTTGACGACGTCATACAGGGACGTTCATACGCAGGGAGTCGTCAAGGCAACGTCACTAGTCCGGGGCAGGCCTGGAGCGTGGAGAAGAGGGCCCCCCCCCGGTGAAGATGGACAGCCCGGAACGAGGTGAGTAGAAAACTAAAGGGGGGTCTGGATGATGACGAAGGCCGCAGTGGTCTTCAACCTGCGGACCTCCAGAGGTTTCAAAGCTACAACTCCCAGCGTGCCCGGACAGCCATCAGCTGTCCAGGCATGCTGGGAGTTGTAGTTTTGCAACATCTGGAGATCCGCAGGTTGAAGACCACTGAGAAGGGATTGACAGGCGGAGAGATCACTCGAGTATAAGCCGAGGGGGGGCGTTTTCAGCACGAAAAATCGTGCTGAAAAACTCGGCTTATACTCGAGTATATACGGTAAATAGACAATGTAATATTAATACATTATTGATTGCTATAACTTATCAATAGTATAAAGTAGACAAGGAACATAAGATGATCCTAGCTTGGAAAGACTCGGGCCCGAATGATACCTTAACCCCTTAAGGACGCAGGACGTACTCAAACGGCCCCTTTTCCGAGTCCTTAAGGACTCAGGACGTTTGAGTACATCCTGTCCATTCCCGGCCCCCCGCCGCTAGCTGGAGGGGAGCCGGTGCCCGATGCCTGCTGAAATCGTTCATTATGCCCCCCCATGTCGGCGATGGCCGCAGATCGCTGGACAATTCAGTCCAATCTGCGGCAGATTCCGGGTCAATCGGGTCTCCAGTGACCCGGTGACCCGGAATTACGGGCTGTTCGGGGCCGTCGCCGACGGCCCCGAACAGCCAGAGCCTGCAGGGGTGAGGTGGCACTGGTGCCACCTCACGATCGCCCTGATTCGTTGGCCAGTTTCCCGGCCGACCAATCAGGGCGCCTGCTGCGGGTGTCACTCCCGCAACCCGCTCCGCCCCTCTTCCGGAGGACGTGAGCGGGTGCGGGATGTGCACCCCAGGTGCTGGGGACCCCGATCCCCGGCGTTAATGTTGGGATCGGGGCCCCAGGAGCAGCGGCAGCGGCGACGACGAGGGACTGACCTGATGCGGCTGGATCATTGGAGGTGAGTGACAGCCTCCTGTTGTTGCTTAGCAACAGCTCCCAGCATGCAAAAAGGGCATGCTGGGAGCTGTAGTTATGCAACAGCTGGAGGCAGACCACCACAACTCCCAGCTTGCCCTTATGGGCATGCTGGGACTTGTAGTTTTGCAACAGCTGTAAGCACATTTTTTCTATGGAAAAGTGTACCTTCAGCTGTTGTGTAACTACAACTCCCAGCTTGCACAAACAGCTAAAGTGCATGCTGGGAGTTGTAGTAATGCATCTGCTGGTTGCATAACTACAACTCCCAGCATGCCCGTTGGCTGTCGGTGACTGCTGGGAGTTGTAGTTTTGCAACAGCTAAAGGCACACTGAGTTATGTAGCAAACCAGTGTGTCTCCAGCTGTTGCATAACTACAGTCCCCAGCATCCCCAGCCAAAGTAGTATGCCTCCAGCTGTTGCATAACTACAAGACCCAGCATGCCCTTCCGCTGTCCGTACATGCTGGGGGTTGTAGCTTTTACAACAGCTGAAGGCACACTGGTTGCAAAACACTGAGTTTGTTACCAAACTCAGTGTTTCACAACCAGTGTGCCTCCAGCTGTTGCAAAACTACAACTCCCAGCATGCACTCATAGACCGTACATGCTGGGAGCTGTAGTTTTGCAACAGCTGGATGTTTCTCCCACCCCAATGTGAACGTACAGTATACACTCACATGGGCGGAGGATTACAGTAAGTATCCGGCTGCAAGTTTGAGCTGCAGCAAATTTTCTGCCGCAGCTCAAACTGCCAGCGAGAAACTACTGTGAACCCCCCGCCCATGTGACTGTACCCTAAAAACACTACACTAACACACAATATAAAGTAAAAAACACTATGTATACACATACCCCTATACAACCCCCCTCCCCTCCCCAATAAAAATGAAAAACGTCTGGTACGCCACTGTTTCCAAAACGGGCCTCCAGCGGTTGCAAAACTACAACTCCCAGCATGCACTTATAGACCGTACATGCTGGGAGTTGTAGTTTTGCAACAGCTGGATGTTCCACCCCCCCCCAATGTGAACGTACAGGGTACACTCACATGGGCGGAGGATTACAGTAAGTATCCGGCTGCAAGTTTGAGCTGCAGCAAATTTTCTGTCGCAGCTCAAACTGCCAGCGAGAAACTACTGTGAACCCCCGCCCGTGCGACTGTACCCTAAAAACACTACACTACACTAACACACAATAAAATAAAATAAAACACTACATATACACATACCCCTACACAGCCCCCTCCCCAATAAAGATGAAAAATGTCTGGTACGCCACTTTTTCCAAAACGGAGCCTCCAGCTGTTGCAAAACAACTACTCCCAGTATTGCCAGATAGCCACGGACTGTCTAGGCATGCTGGGAGTTTTACAACAGCTGGAGGCACCCTGTTTGGGAATCACTGGCGTAGAATACCCCTATGTCCACCCCTATGCAAGTCCCTAATTTAGGCCTCAAATGCGCATGGCGCTCTGACTTTGGAGCCCTGTCGTATTTCAAGGCAACAGTTTAGGGCCACATATGGGGTATCGCCGTACTCGGGAGAAATTGTGTTACAAATTTTGGGGGGTATTTTCTGCTTTTACCCTTTTTAAAAATGTAAAATTTTTGGGAAAAGAGGCATTTTAGGTAAAAAAAAAATTTTTTTTTTACATATGCAAAAGTCGTGAAACACCTTTGGGGTATTAAGGTTCACTTAACCCCTTGTTACATTCCCCGAGGGGTCTAGTTTCCAAAATGGTATGCCATGTGTTTTTTTTTTTGCTGTTCTGGCACCATAGGGGCTTTCTAAATGCGGCATGCCCCCAGAGCAAAATTTGTTTTCAAAAAGCCAAATGTGACTCCTTCTCTTCTGAGACCTGTAGTGCGCCAGCAGAGCACTTTTCACCCCCATATGGGGTGTTTTCTGAATCGGGAGAAATTGGGCTTCAAATTTTGGGGGGTATTTTCTGCTTTAACCCTTTGTAAAAATGAAAAATTTTTGGGAAACCAAGCATTTTAGGTAATTTTTTTTTTTTTTTTACATATGCAAAAGTTGTGAAACCCCTGTGGAGTATTAAGGTTCACTTTACCCCTTGTTACGTTCCCCAAGGGGTCTAGTTTCCAAAATGGTATGCCATGTGTTTTTTTTTTGCTATCCTGGCACCATAGGGGCTTCCTAAATGTGACATGCCCCCCAAAAACCATTTGTCGCTCCTTCCCTTCTGAGCCCTCTACTGTGCCCGCCGAACAATTAACATAGACATATGAGGTATGTACTTACTCGAGAGAAATTGGGTTTCAAATACAAGTAAAAATTTTCTCCTTTTTACCCCTTGCAAAAATTCAAAAATTGGGTCTACAAAAACATGCGAGTGTAAAAAATGAAGATTGTGAATTTTCTCCTTCACTTTGCTGCTATTCCTGTGAAACACCTAAAGGGTTAAAACGCTGACTGAATGTCATTTTGAATACTTTGAGGGTGCAGTTTTTATAATGGGGTCTTTTATGGGGTATTTCTAATACAAATCAAATCCACTTCAAACCTGAACTGGTCCCTGAAAAAAAGCGAGTTTCAAAATTTTGTGAAAAATTTGAAAATTGCTGCTGAACTTTGAAGCCCTCTGATGTTTTCCAAAAGTAAAAACACATCAATTTTATGATGCAAACATAAAGTAGACATATTGTATATGTGAATAAGAAAAAAAAATATTTGGAATATCCATTTTCCTTACAAGCAGAGAGCTTCAAAGTTAGAAAAATGCTAAACTTTCAAATTTTTCATCAAATTTTGGGATTTTTCACCAAGAAAGGATGCAAGTTACCAACAAATTTTACTACTATGTTAAAGTAGAATATGTCACGAAAAAACAATCTCGGAATCAGATTGATAACTATAAGCATTCCAGACTTATTAATGTTTAAAGTGACAGTGGTCAGAATTGCAAAAAATGGCTGAGTCCTTAAGGTGAAAAAGGGCTCAGTCCTTAAGGGGTTAAACAATAGGAATAATGATAATCCAACAGAACCCTATGGTGGCTGCTATGATGCCCATGTGTCCACCGTTACCAGGACTAGGGATGGCGCTGACGGCAGTGGCTAAGTAGCAGGGTTGGAGCGTGCCATTACACGTTCCCCCACCATATTTCATTATCTCACACTCTTAACTGTTGGGGATACTTAATTTTGGCCCATAATCACATCTGTTAGTCCATTTGGGGACAACAGTTCTGTTGGATATATAAAAAGACATGGATAACATCTGCATGCCCTAGTGAGTAACATATAGAAGCATTATGTTTTTTTCTGTGATATGACAGGTACACTTTAATCCAGTGGTGTCCAAACTGTGGCCCTCCAGATGTTGCAAAACTACAACTCCCAGCATGCTTGGACAGCTGTTGGCCATGGTGTTTACCATACAGTGTGTGGTCTCTTGGTGCCCCCTTCAGTAATGGTAGCTTGAGAGAAGGAGCATTAACAGGGTGCAGTGCCACTTCCTGTTTTAGGTGCAAAATCACTTATACGTGATATAGGTTTTTTAGGAAATTGTCCCCAGGCTGCCTAAACCAGGAAAAAAATCGTTACTTGGCCCTTTAATCTTGGCCACTCCAAAGGTGGTGGCACAAGAGCGACGGGGAGTATAGGTGTAAGTACAGTTCAGGACATTTTTTCTTTTTAATCATGCGTGTCTGTGTCTGGTGGAGGCTTACAAGTATTTCCTATGCCAGAAAGAAGACAAGTAGAAGAAGGAGTCCATAGAACGCCAAAGTGAATCAAACGTGAGTTGACATTCACAAGTAATTGACTTTCTGTATGGAAACTATACGACTTAACATACAGTGGATTTTCTTAGGAATTGCAGATATATACAGAAATGATGGTCCGCCAGGGACTTTTCTCAAGCCATATCTGTGTAGTGACACCTAAAATGTAGTGACATCGGTGGTGTAGTGACACGTCGCTAATGCTCATGCAGATGTGGCTTGAGACCGGTCCTGGGCGGACTGAAACATTGAAAATCCACAGTATTTTAAAGGGGTACTCCCGTGGAAAACGTTTTTTTTTTTTTGTTTTTTTTTAAATCAACTGGTGACAGAGTTAAACAGACAAGTTAAACAGATTTGTAAATCACTTCTATTAAAAAATCTTAATCCTTCCAGTACTTTTTATGGGCTATATACTAAAGAGAAATCCAAAAAAGAAATGCATTTCCTCTGATGTCATGACCACAGTGCTCTCTGCTGACCTCTGCTGTCCATTATAGGAACTGTCCAGAGCAGGAGAAAATCCCCATAGAAAACATATGCTGCTCTGGACAGTTCCTAAAATGGACAGCAGAGGCCAGCAGAGAGCACTGTGGTCATGACATCAGAGGAAATGCATTTCTTTTTTGGATTTCTCTTTAGTATACAGCCCCTAAAAAGTACTGGAAGGATTAAGACTTTTTAATAGAAGTGATTTACAAATCTGTTTAACTTTCTGGCACAAAAAAAAAAGTTTTCCACAGGAGTACCCCTTTAAGTCCCATTAGGAACCGGTTCCAAACAGAATGTAAATTACTTGTGATCACCTTGTATGTATATAAACTCACGTTTGAATTACCTTGGAGTGCCATGGACTACTTCTACTTCCATAGGTACCTGGCAAAAAATGTCCAGCACAGGAGCAGGGATGGGTAAGTATTACTAATGCACTACATGGCCATTTGTGGGACCTCTATATACTGGGGCAATAGTGGTCCTCATGTCCAAAACAGAGTGGATGAGGTGGAGCAGTGACTGTGAACTCATGAGGATCTCTCATTTTAATTTATTGAAGTCGTAAAATGCTTGGCTAAAAGTGCAATATGAATCATGTGAATTATGTATGTCCTAATACAGCTACTACAGTATTTTTACCATTCAGTAATTCCTATACATTATGGACATACATCACAGGGCCTCCCCAGTGCTCACAGATCGGCCTACTGGTAAATGGGAAGTAATTGCTATATAATTGTTCCTAATGACTGACATAATCCTATTTGTGCTTGTCTTGCAGTCTCTGGCTATTAGCTCGCAGTGTAATTGGGGCTGGGCTTACTAATGGGTAAATAGGTAGAAATAAAATGTCATAGAACTCCAAATTCCTAATGTACATCTATTCTCTAGCTATGTGATCCCTATTGATGTTATATGACAGCCTGTGTATGCAGCTCTGTATATGCAGAATACAGACTGATATGAACGACACTGTTCTGCTGACAAATTCACTAGGCCATCAATTTCCTAACATTGCTCTACCCTATTATTTACCTATAGGCACATTGAGCCTTTGACTAAAGGTGGCCCTGAAAGAAAGGGTCTGCTGAACAGATTAAAGGGGTATCCTGGCCATAGACATCTTATCCCCTTTCCAAAGCATAGGGGATAAGACGTCTGACCGTGGGGGTCTGCCGCATTCTATGCAGGGCTGCTGCTCCAGTCTCGAAAACCTCTGTGTTTCCGGGACTGGAGACGTCACACCATGCCTTCCTGTTGTGACGTCACACCACGCCCCTTGTGAAAATGAAAAATGTAGGGAAACACCAACATTTTAGTGAAACAGTGCCATACAAGACTTTTTTTTTTATTGGGGGGGGGGACGGGGGGACTGTGTAAGGGTGTGTATATGTAGTGTTTTACTTTTTATTTTGTGTAGTGTAGTGTTTTTAGGATACATACACATGGGTCAGGGTTTACAGGGAGTTTCTCAGTTTGAGCTGCGGCAGAAAATTTGCTGCATCTCAAACTTGCCGCAGTAAACTCGCTGTAAACCCCCTCCAGTGTGAATGTACCCTGTACATTCACATTGGGGGGGGGGGGGGGCAAACCTCCAGCTGTTGCAAAACTAAAACTCCCAGCAGACCATGCATGCTGGGAGTTATAGTTATGCAACAGCTGGAGGCACATAGGCACAGAGTTTGTTACTTAACTCAGTGTTTCGCAACCAGTGTGCCTCCAGCTGTTGCTAAACTAGAACTCCCAGCATGTACAGTCTCTCAGTGCATGCTGGGAGTTGGAGTTTTGCAACAGCTGGAGGCACGCTGGTTGCGAAACACTGAGTTAGGACAAAAACTCTGTTTCACAACCAATGTGTCTCCAGCTGTTGCAAAACTGCAACATTCAGCATGCATTGACAGTCGAAAGGCATGCTGAGAGTTGTAGTTTTGCAACAGCTGGAGGCACACTGCTACAATTCCCAGCATGCCCTTTGGTAGTCTGTGCATGCTGGGAGTTGTAGTTATGCAACAGCTGGATGCACACTTTTTCACAGAAAAAATGCGCCTACTG
This sequence comes from Hyla sarda, assembly GCF_029499605.1. Classification (NCBI taxonomy): domain Eukaryota; kingdom Metazoa; phylum Chordata; class Amphibia; order Anura; family Hylidae; genus Hyla; species Hyla sarda. The sequence continues at coordinate 60,518,243 of NC_079192.1, read as the reverse complement.
CTGTTGCATAGCTACAACTCCCAACATGCACAGACTACCAAAGGGCATGCTGGGAGTTGTAGTTAGAACTCCAGCTGTTGCAAAATGACAGCTCCCGGCATGCCCTTTGGCAGTGCATGCTGAGAGTTGTTGCTAAGCAACCGCAGGAGGTGAACAGGCCTCACCTCCTGCTGTAGACTGCCGACGGGACCACCGCAGCTGCTGCCACTGCTCCTGCCACCGGGACCACCGCTGCCACTTCTAAGGGGACCCCGGCTAGACCAGGGAGTGGTAGGAGACCCCCGCTGGCCCCGATCGCCGCCCTGATCACCACCCAGCAGGGCAGTGATTGGTCGGTTGTTCCGACCGATCAATCACCTGATCGTGAGGTGGCAACTGTGCCACCTCACTCCTGCTGGGTAAGGGTGAACAGGGCTGTCCCATTCACCTTTTTTTCCAGGGTCTCCAGGTCACCAGAGACCCAATTGACCTGGAATCGCCACAAATCGCTGGTCTGAATTGTCTCAGGACCCCCAGGGGTTTGCACGGGGTGCCTGCTGATAGATATAAGCAGTATTCCCGGTCCGGTCCCCGCCTGACATGCGGCGAGGACCGAAATTCCCACGGGCGTACAGGTACGCCCTGGGTCCTTAAGTACCAGGGCGTTGGGGTGTACCTGTACGCCCTGGGTCCCTAAGTGGTTAAAGAGTACCTGTCACCAAATAAACTATTCTAAACTAACTCAGGCTATGTTCCTTAACTACTCCTAACACCCCTCCAGCCCTTAAAAAAAAAATTCTGACCTTTAAAAAGCTGTGTATCTTACCTTTCTTCTTGCTCACAAATTGCAATTTCCCAGCACTCACATGGTTGCAGTGCTGTGATGAATAGGAGACCTCAGGCTCTGTGCAGCTTTCAGTCTGTGTAGCTTTCTGTTCGAACTCCTGCCAGGCTGGAAGAAGACCAAACTGACTGTAAAAATTGTGTCAGGGAACAGAACAGCGCCACCTAGTGGACATTTTTTCTACTACATTTTAAACATATTTATGCTGATAATTTTAAAAGCAAGTGAATGGAAAAGTGTCTGCTAATTTCACAAGGAACATTATATTAACTTGTTAAGGACTGATAGCGTACCTGTACTCCCTTGGCATTTCCGGTCACCCCCGCGCCGCGGTCTAGGCGGTGATCGGAACGGGATGCCTGCTGATATCAATCAGCAGCCATCCCAGGACATCGCCTAGGGGTCTGACGAATCATAGCTTTTTCCGGCCAATCGGGTCACTGGTGACCCGATCGCCCGGAAAATAAGGGTGATCAGCGCTGTCAGAGACAGTGCCGATCATCCTTAAGGATAGGAGAGAGGTGGCAGGGGTGCCACCTCCTCCTATCCCCTGCCATTGGTCGGTCAGGACTGAACGACCAATGGCAGGAGGGGGCGGGGGGGGGGTCCAAAGTCAAAATCCCCCACTCCTGGAAGTCCGGGCAGAGTGGGGTTACCTTGGTGATGGCTGCGGGGTGGCAGTGGCGGTGAGCGTGAAAGGCGGGATCGGCGTCAGCGGCAGATATGACCAGCAGCGGGACAGAGGATGTGACCAGCGTCGGCGGGGACAACACGAGCAGGCCGCAGTCTGAAGATCGAGGTGAGTGATCTTCAACTGTGGCCCCCTAGAAGTTTCAAAACTACAACTCCCAGCATGCCCAGACAGTCCAGGCGTGCTGGGAGTTGTAGTTTTGCAACAGCAGGAGACACACTGATGGGCAAACACTGAGTTAGGATCTGTTACTTAACTCAGTATTTGCCAACCCTTGTGCCTCTCAACTGTTGCAAAACTACAACTCCCAGCACGCACTGACAGACAGTGCATGCTGGGATTTGTAGTTTTGCAACAGCTGGAGGTACACTGGTGCGGAAACACTAAGTTAGGTAACAGACCCTAACTAGGTGTTTCCCCACTAGTGTGCCTTCAGCTGTTGTAAAACTACAACTCCCAGCATGCATGGTCTGTTGGTGCATGCTGGGAGTTGTAGTTTTGCAGGGTTCATTCACACAGGTGGGGGTTTACAGTGAGTTTCCAGCTGAAAGTTTAAGGTGTGGCAAATTTCCTGCCGCAGCTCAAACTCCCAGCGGGAAACTCGCTGTAAACCCCCACCCATGTGAATGTACCCTAAAAACATTACATCACACTATCATAAAATAAAGAGTAAAACACTACATAAATACACCTTTATACCCCCTCCCCAATAAAAATGAAAAACGTCTTGTACGGCAGTGTTTCCTAAATGGAGCCTCCATCTGTTGCAAAACAACAACTCCCAGCATTGCCAGACAGCAATTGACTGTCCAGGCATGCTGAGAGTTTTACAACAGCTGGAGGCACCATGTATGGGATGTACTGCTGTAGGGTACTTTTCGGTGGAGGCCTGTCATATTTCAAGGCAACAGTTTAGTTCCACATATGGGGTATTTCCAAATTGCGCTACAAATTTTGGGGGGGTCTTTTTCTCCTTTTAAAAGGAAAAAAAAGACCCACAAAATTTGTAACGCAACTTTTCCGAGAACGGAAATACTCCATATGTGGACGTAAAGTGCTCTGTGGGTGCACAACAGGGCTCAAGAGTGAGAGCGCACTATGTACATTTGAGGCCTAAAATGGTGATTTGCACAAGGGTGGCTGCTGGTTACAGTGGTTTTGACATAAACGCAAAAAAAAAAAAACACCCACATTTGACCCCAGTTTGAAAACGATACTCCTCAGGGAATGTAACAGGGGGTATAGTGAGCATTAACAAGTGTTTGAATAATTTTTGTTAAAGTTGAACATGAAAATGAAAATTTTTATTTTTTTCACTAAAATGCCGGTGTTACCCCAAAGTTTTCATTTTCACAAGGGGCAATAGGAAAAAAGCCCCCCAAAATTTGTAACCACATTTCTTCTGAGTGAGTAAATACCCCATATGTGGATGTAAAGTGCTCTGCGGGCGCACTACAGGGCTCAGAAGAGAAGGAGCGCCATTCGGCTTTAGGAGATAGAATTTGTCTGGAATTGAAGGCCATGTGCGTTTACAAAGCCCCCATGGTGCCAGAACAGTGGCCCCCATCCCACATGTGACCCCATTTCGGAAACTACACCCCTCACGCAATGTAATAAGGGGTGCAGTAAGCATTTATACCCCACAGGTGTCTGACAGATTTTTGGAACAGGGGTTTGTGAAAATGAAAAACTGTAATAAGCTTCTGAAGGCCTCCGGCACTGCCATGGTAGATCTGCTTGTACACTCTGGTGATCTTCTAGTACAATCTGCAGGCAATTTAAAGGTTCAGTGCCATACAGTAGTATGGTGGTGAATTGTTAAATCAATCCAACAATTATGTTCATAAGTCTCCAAACACTCAATAATACAAAATTAAATCACCCCATTTTCCCATTCATCAAATACAGTCATGGCCGTAAATGTTGGCTTCCCTGAAATTTTTCTAGAAAATGAAGTATTTCTCACAGAAAAGGATTGCAGTAACACATGTTTTGCTATACACATGTTTATTCCCTTTGTGTTCATTGGAACTAAACCAAAAAAGGGAGGAAAAAAAGCAAATTGGACATAATGTCACCAAACTCCAAAAATGAGCTGGACAAAATTATTGGCACCCTTAACTTAATATTTGGTTACACACCCTTTGGAAAAAATAACTGAAATCAGTCACTTCCCATAACCATCGATAAACTTCTTACACCTCTCAGCCGGAATGTTGGACCACTCTTCCTTTGCAAACTGCGCCAGGTCTCTCTTATTGGAAGGGCGTCATTTCCCAACAGCAATTTCAACCCCTTAAGGACTGAGCATTTTTCCATTTTTGCACTTTAGTTTTTTCCTCCTTACCTTTTAAAAATCCTAACCCTTTAAATTTTGCACCAAAAAATCCATATGATGGCTTATTTTTTGCGCCACCAATTCCACTTTGTACTGACATCAGTCATTTTACCCAAAAATCTGCGGCGAAATGGAAAAAAAACTAAATTTTGTAAGTTTTGAGGGCTTCCGTTTCTACGCAGTACATTTTTCGGTAAAAATTACACCTTCTCTTTATTCTGTAGGTCCATAAGATTAAAATGATATCCTATTTACATAGGTTTGACTTTGTCGTACTTCTGGAAAAAATCATAATTACATGCAGGAAAATTTATACGTTTAAAATTGTCATCTTCTGACCCCTATAACTTTTTAATTTTTCCGCATTTTTTTTTTTTTTTGGCACCATGATCTGCAGATTTTAGCTGTACCATTTTTATTTTTTTATTGATCGGACTTTTTGATCGCTTTTTATTTTTTCATGATATAAAAAGTGACCAAAAATACGCTGTTTTGAAATTTGGCATTTTTTTGCGCGTACGCCATTGACCGTACGGTTTATTTAATGATATATTTTTATAATTCGGACATTTCTGCACCCTGCGATACCATATATGTTTATTCTTATTTTTATTTACACTGGTTTTTTTTATGGGAAAAGGGGGGTGATTCAAACTTTTCTTACAGAAGGGGTTAAATTATCTTTATTAACTTTTTTTTTTTTTCTCACTTTTTTTTGCAGTATTATAGCCCCCTCTAGTGGCTATGACACTGCACACACTGATCTTTTACATCGATCTTTGTTATCCCATAGGATAAAATTGATCAATGATTCTGCCGCTTGACTGCTCATGCCTGGATCTCAGGCACTGAGCAGTCATTCGGCGATCGGACACCAGGAGGAAGGTTGGGGGACCCTCCTTGTGTCCTACAGCTGTTCGGGACACCGCGGGTCTCTAACAGCCCACTGAGCTAGCCGGGAGCAGTTTAGTTTAACTTTAGACGGGGCGATCAACTTTGAACGCCACGTCTTAAGGGTTAATAGCACACCGTGATCAGTGCCGCGCGCTATTAGCCACAGGTCCTGACCATTGCTAGGTGCCGGGCGCGACCCGCGGACATCACTGCGGCCGGTAATAGGCTGAAGGGAAGTAGTAAGTAGACAGCCTGGCCGACCGATCAGCTGTTGCGTTGCTCCAGGGGAACATAGGAAGGTAAGTGAAAGTTTGTTTTCTCTTTTTTTTGTAGCCCGGGCAGGATGGAATAGGCAAAGTCCGCACCGGACTTCTCCTTTAAGATCTCTCCTCAGGTGTTCAATGGGAATTAGATCTGGACTCATTGCTGACCACTTCAGAACTCTCCAGCGCTTTATTGACATCCATTTCTGGGGGCTTTTTGACGTATGTTTGGGGTCATTGTCCTGCTGGAAGACCCAAGATCTCGGACGCAAACCCAGATTTCTGACACTGGGCTGTACAGTGTGGCCCAAAATCCTTAGGTAATCCACAGATTTCATGATGCCCTGTACACATTCAAGGCACCCAGTGCCAGAGGCAGCAAAGCAACCCCAAAACATTATTGAACCTCCACCATATTTCACTGTAGGTACTGTATTATTTTCTTTGAAAGCCTCATTCCATTTTCGGTAACCAGTAGAATGATGTGCTTAACCAAAAAGCTCTATCTTGGTCTCATCTGTCCACAAGACTTTTTCCCAGAAAGATTTTGGCTTACTCAAGTTCATTTTGGCAAAATGTAGTCTTGCTTTTTTATGTATCTGTGTCAGCAGTGGGGTCCTCCTCTGTCTCCTGCCATAGTGATTCATTTCATTTAAATTTCGACAGATAGCTCGCGCTGACACTGATGCTCCCTGAGCCTGCAGGACAGCTTGAATATCTTTGGAACTTGTTTGGGGCTTCTTATCCACCGTCTGGACTATCCTGCGTTGACATCTTTCATCAATTTTTCTCTTCCTTCCATGCCCAGGGAGATTAGCTACAGTGCCATGGGTTGCAAACTTCTTGATAATGTGACACTGTGAACAAAGGCAAATCTAGATCTTTGGAGATGGACTTGTAACCTTGAGGTTGTTGATATTTTTCCACAATTTTGGTTCTCAAGTCCTCAGACAGTTTTCTTCTCCTCTTTCTGTTGCCCATGCTTAGTGTAGCACACACAGACCCACAATGCAAAGACTAAGTGAACTTCTCTCCTTTTTATCTGTTTTCAGGTGTGATTTTTATATTTCCCACACCTGTTACTTGCCCCAGGTGAGTTTAAAGGAGCATCTTATGCTTGAAATTATTTTATTTTTCCACAAATTTGAAAGGGTGCCAATAATTTTGTCCAGCCCATTTTTGAAGTTTGGTGGAGCATTATGTCCAATTTGCTTTTTTTCCTCCCTTTTTTGGTTTAGTTCCAATACACACAAAGGGAATAAACATGTGTATAGCAAAACATGTGTTACTGCAATCCTTTTCTATGTGAGAAATACTTCATTTTCTTGAACAATTTCAGGGGTGCCAACATTTACGGCCATGACTGTATATGAGTGTTGTATCTTTAAGAAAGGTTAACATGTGATCACCATTTGTCAGTGACCAGGTGACTTAAGGGTGACCAATGGGACCCCACCAGAGTTTCTGAGTGAGAGCTTAGGGTTTGTAAAGAAGTGTGTCCAGGCCTTCCGGGGATTACCCTCCCATCAACCAATCACAGTGTCTGCGCTAGCAGCTCTGCCGAAGCTCTGCTGACTCAGCACTTTCATTTTCGTCTGAGGCATGACAGAGTTTAGGATGACAAAGGTTTTGGATGAGGCGGGACGCCGTTTTGGCTGAAGGAGGAGGGAGGTACAGATGACGACTGACGATGTCCTAAAATGGACACCGTACAAGTAAGATAAAGTCACAGCTTAGTCAGTCTCAAGTCAGGTCAGTCACTGTCATCTATTGTCAAGTCAACGTGGCCTGCACTAAATTTTCCAAAACCACTGCAAGTCCCAGCAAGCCCTTAAGGTCTCTGAAGTCACTGGTCACCTCCATGGGTCTGGCTACACTGTATAGACTGTACCATCTGTATCTCGGTAAAGCTACCGTTGTCCGTAACTCTGCGTCTGAGTCATTATTGCCCCCCGTGCCGAGCCCAGGATCCAGCAGTATACCTTTGGGTGGTTAATGCCATCTGCCCCAGGGTAATTCCATCTGCCCTGCATCTCACATCCCTTACCACATATGTAATTGATCCCTCACAGCAAAAGGTAGAAAAAAAAATGCCCGACATTTGAAACAGGGGACCCTCATTCTCCTTATTCGTGGGACCCTCACCTGTTCTGTTGGGGGTGGGGGGATTTTTTATTTTTTTTTGCTTTATGCTCACCTTATTCCATGGGTCAGTACAATACAGATACACTTACAGAATTCCTTTTTTTATTTCATTGTTTTGCACATTGAAAACACTTTAAAAAAGTGTTTTTGGGATGCCATATTCTGAGAGCCAAAACTTTTTATTTTTATGTGCCAACTGAGCTCATTTTTTTTGGAATGGGTTTTCATTGCTACCAATTTTGAGTAAATACGCCTTTTGGCCTTTTTTTATTCTTTCTTTTGGGGAGACAGGATGAACAACAAACTGCTATTTTGGTGTTTTGAAGTATTTATAATGCCACTCATTGTGTGCGAAAAATAATACATACAATAACTACACAGTGAACATGGCGGAAAGCAGTTGGCTTTCTTTACTGGGTAGAGGTGGAGTCATATAACTGTAGGTGCAGTTACCAGGTCCGGCCACTATGCAGAAAACGGAGCCAAATGCTTCCTGTCCTGTCACTGTGTAGTGCGGTCACGGAACAGCTGATCAGTGGGGTAGCTTAGTGTTGGCGATCAGCGATTGATGGCCTATCCTGAGCATAAGACATAGATCATATTAGTCTGGAAAATCCTTTTTATATTTTTTTACATTTATACTTAATGTATCAAAGGATTTATGTGTTTTTTTTACGTAACTTTGGTGCAATACTTTGGCGCAGTGTCTTTTTGCTCCAAAGTTTGACGCATCTTCTCCACTGTAATTTTTACAACTCTCTCAAAATCACACGGTTCTGTGTGTGATTTGAACTTTAGTCCCTAATTCATTATTTGCGCCAATCAATCTTTGGCGCAATTTTGGTGCAAATACCGTTTTTTTTTTTTGGCACAAATCCCCGCCAAGAACTTTTGCACATGGAAAACACACATAGCAATGTCAGAAAATCCAAAAGCGTCAAAATACAGTAACATTTTTTTTGGGTGAAAGCAGCGACGCCTCCAGGGCTGCCCAATACTATCCTGCAACATAGTTGTCTCTGAGGAACCTTCACCCTCCGTTGAGCCAGCATTGGACATGGCCACACAGGTTCAGGAAAGGTAAGCACTAAAGCAGTGGTCTCCAACCTGCGGACCTCCAGAGGTTGCAAAACTACAACTCCCAGCATGCCCGGACAGCCAACGGCTGTCCGGGCATGCTGGTAATTGTAGTTTTGCAACATCTGGAGGTCCGCAGGTTGAAGACCACTGCACTAAAGTAACAAAAACAAAAAAAATACCCAAGTTGAAAATAAAATCCATTTCACATGGTGGCTATAAACTTAATTTACTCACGTCGCTTGCTGATATACTGCAGGAAGGACTCCGAAATGGCTGCTCTACAGGGTAAAATACGCGTCCTCTGTGGGGGTAAGTCCTGTGTAAAAGGCGCTGGGAACAGCTGATTTCAACATTTGAGCCAAAATTACCAACAACTTGCACCAAATTATAAATTTGGAACATGTCCACGAAAACCAAAGTGAAAAAAAAGGGTAAAAAAAAACTGTCAACAGGCAAAATTGATAAATACCCCCCTATGTGTGTACAACATCGTCAGACCTGGGAGCCCTATATAGGTCAGTAGGTAGGTACCATGACAAACTAGTCACAAGGAGGAAGTAATGAAGTGATCGAGAGCCGTCTCCCTGTCTCACCACTTAGATGCCGTGGACATCGATGAAAGTGAAATCTAATGAATTAGGCCTTAGGCTTCATTCACATTATATTTCGGAGATCCACTATATCTTGGAATACTATTAACACCTACAGTGGTGATCATCCGGGAAATGTTAGCTTTGTAAAGATAGGTATGTATGTTGGTAATGGAGCCTAAAATTGTGATGTGAATATGGTCTTAGATGATCAGAGTTATTGCTGATCACAGTGAATGTAGCAGAGTATCAGCGTTAGGTCACAGTTAACATCCACTGCTGATGGTGCCGGCTTAACCCTTGAACCTGCCTCCATCCTGACACCACAGGAAAAAAAAAAACACATAGCTGTCAAAATGCATTGGGGTCACAGAACTTCACCTCCCCCCAGTTATAATACATTTATCGTTATTAGATAACTGTTAAATGAACAGCAAAATGAGCGTTTTGCGAAGAGCGTTTTTTAAAACACTTAAAGGGGTACTCTGCCCCTGGCATCTTATCCCCTATCCAAAGGATAGGGGATAAGATGTTAGATTGCCGCGGTCCCGCTGCTGGGGACCCCCGGGGATGGCTGCTGCGGCACCCCGCCATCATTACTGCACAGAGCGAGTTCGTTCTGTGCGTAATGACGGGCGATACAAGGGCTGGAGCAGCGTGACGTCATGGCTCCGCCCCTCATGACATCACGGCCCGTCTCCTTAATGCAAGTCTATGGCAGGGGGCGTGACAAGCACCACGCCCCCTCCCATAGACTTGTATTGACGGGGGCGGGTCGTGACATCACGAGGGGCGGAGCCGTGACGTAACGATGCTCCGGCCCCTGTATTGCCCGTCATTACGTGCAGAGCTATCTCGCTCTGCACAGTAATGATAGCGGGGTGCTGCAGCAGCGATCCCCGGGGTCCCCTTTGGATAGGGGATAAGATGTCTAGGGGCGGAGTACCCCTTTAAGACTCCTACCAGATCATAAAATACAATGATAGGTAGATGTAGTGGCTGAGCTTTACCTAATGCTGTGTGTTTACTGTATTGATGTAGTATTGCATTATTTGCTGAGTGTTGGGAATGGTGTCCAGGGTTGCTGAGACTGGTGGGCAATGGTACTTGGATTTGCCCAATCATGGTAGCAGGAAGCCGTATTTTTCGCCGTATAAGACGCATTTTTTCTTCCCCAAAACTGGGGGGGAAAAATTGGTGCGTCTTATACGGCGAATACACACCTATCGCGGCGGTCCCTGCGGCCATCAACGGCCGGGACCCGCGGCTAATACAGGACATCACCGATTGCGGTGATGCCCTGTATTAACCCTTCAGATGCGGCGATCAAAGCTGACCGCCGCCTCTAAAGTGAAAGTGACACTAACCCGGCTGCTCAGTCGGGCTGTTCGGGACCGCCGCGGTGAAATCGCGGCGTCCCGAACAGCTTACAGGACACCGGGAGGGCCCTTACCTGCCGCCTCAGTGCCTGCTCCGTGCCGGGATCCTCTGCATGGCGGCGCTTTCCTTCGACGTCATCACGCCATCGCGCACGCCATCCCGTCATCCAATAGGAGCGGCGTGCGTAGCGACGCGATGACGGTGACGGAGAGCGTGGATCCCAGGGAAGAAGACATCCGTGATGGGTCCGGAGCGGCGGGGACACGTGAGTATTACCTCCTATGCAGTGGTCTTCAACCTGCGGACCTCCAGATGTTGCAAAACTACAACTCCCAGCATGCCCCGACAGCCGTTGGCTATCCGGGCATGCTGGGAGTTGTAGTTTTGCAACATCTGGAGGTCCGCAGGTTGAAGATCACTGTTGGGTGCAGAATCTTTTTTTTCTAGATTTTGCACCTTTAAAATTGGGTGCGTCTTATATGCCGGTGCGTCCTATAGGGTGAAAAATACGGTAGGTATGGTAGGTTTATCAGGTGTGTGCTCACAGTAGGAGGTTCCAGCACCAGTGTAGGCCCAGCAAGAGATAACAGGGAGAGGTTTGGTGCCAAGGGGCTGAGTGTGGGTGGCCTGTGGGTCGTGACTGTCCATCAAGAGACGTCTTAGAGTGAGTGACTTGGTGTGCTCTTGAAAGACCCACTGTTAAAGGGTGACATTGCAGGTGACTGACTTGGTGGCTGCTTCAAGGAGTCATCTAGGAAGGGAGAGTCTTAGGCTAGGTTCACATGTGCGCTGAGGCTCTGTTCGGGGGCCCTTGTTGCAGATTCCTTGCTGCAGTGGCAAAATGAACCGGTTGGTCTGCTGCATGACGGATTTCAATAGAACCCGACAGAATCTATTGACTTTAAGAGGTTTGTCAGGTTTCCTGCTGGTGTCAGTCATTTTGCTGGATTTTTGCAGGAAAAAAATTATGCATGCATAGTTTTTTATCCTGTTATTTAAACAGAATCTACAACAGTCTGAGCCTCCAACACAGATGTAAACCCTAGCCATAGCTGTGGGACAGCTTGCTGAGCTCTGTGGGGGCTGTCTCTGAAGAGGCATGGGCTGAATGTGCTGTCAGTCTTGGGTGTGGACAGTCCTGGGGAGTCTGCTGGGGCAGTGTGAAGGCCCTTTTACATGGGCCAATTATTGGGCAAATGAAAATATCTAAAAACGATCATTCCCCATAAACGACCCATATTAAAGGGGTATTCCGGCGCTAAGATGCCTGCACCCCGTTACAATCAGTCCCCGGAGCACGTTCGCTCCGGGTCTGATTACTGACGATCACGGGGGCCGGAGCATTGTGACATCACGGCCCCGCCCCCGTGTGACGTCACGCTTCGTCCCCTCAATGAAAGCCTATGGGAAGGGGCGTGACAGCTGTTTGTTGTCTCATCTGATTTTTTGTTCAGCTAATAGAATCATCGCTATTGGATGCACATCGCCCTGTGTAAACCAGCCCAGGGCCAGCAATCAAACAATGAACAAGGAAATACTTGATGATTAAATTACCAGCTGATTAAATCTTTTGCACGGCCATTTAACTTATGATTGTGGCCGCACATTGTCTTGTGTAAACTAGGGATGTGTGGCTGACAGCGATGATCTTAATGGGACGTACAATTGATAGAGGCTTGCATAGGCTCACCAAAAAAACTATTGTGGTGTCCTGGTACAGGACCTGATCCTGTCCCTTGTCTAAGGTCCCTGCAGCTAGAGTCCCCTCATGTGTATAGGGCTCTCCTGTAGGGCTTACCCCTAGTCGTCTTAAGTAAAGTGTGTACATACTATTTTAATGTATAGGAAATATATGTATAGGACCTTAATGGTCATGTGATACACAGTTGTAATGCATAAAATGCTTAAGAACCTTTGGAGGTCATGTGATGTACCCAGAGTTGACTGGGTTCATAACTTACAGGTTTGTCAACCAATGAGCTTTTGTCCAGCCCTCTTAATATATAAGGGGCTGCAGCCACTAAATTCTAATTTCTTATTTCCTGGCTACAAAGCAAGCAAGTCTCTTAGTTCCGGATTATCAAGCCAGCACAAACATCTCAGCATCATCAATTCATCTAGGCCCAAGCCTAAGAACCTGCAGCCACGAAACGTGAGTTACTCAAAGCTCAAACTACTGAATCTTGTGTGACTAATATCAGCTCAAATATTCTAAAATAGTAGCACAGTGGTTAGCATCAAAAGCTCATTGCTTTCAAGTCCCAGCAAAGCTGTGAGGAACCTGTATCCCGGTTCACTCTTGAAAAGACTGTTATGTTCAATACCGTTGCATAAAATCTGCAAGTAAAGTTTCTTCAGTTTACTTCATAAAATCTGCTGTGGACATTCTGTTATTTCTCCCTATCGTTTGTGGGACGGTTGGCGCTAGGAACATTACTATTGAGGAAACCTCACCCAGGCGTCACAACATTAAAGAGTTAATACCACCAGACCCTACACCATTACCACAACACCCTAGACACCATTACTCTCCCGGCACCACACAATGATCACCCAGAAGGGCGCCCCTTATCCGAAGGCCCTAAGGCTTGTGTGATGCTTTAACCTTATGAAAGGTTACAACTGGGTCTAGAAGGGGCTTTATAGTATTACAGTCTGGGGGTGGGGGGAACTGTTAATGGATTTGTTACTAGCTCTCCTGAGGCTTCGGTGTGGTTGGTTTGGTGATAGGAGGTGTCTGTTTAGGAAGGACTCTCAGGAATGGGGATAGGTGTTGAAGTGACCCTCCAGATGCCAGTTAATGTAACTGAGGCAAGTTTTGGAGGTCTGTGTAACCTGAGGCTAACAGTCATCTGGTAGTGTTCCAAAACCAGCAGAGCAACCATCAAGTGTATGGTGATACCTAGAGTGTGTTGTAAACAATTGTGCTTCTGTGCCCATGAGTGTGAACTGAAACCAGTACTTGTAGTGTGCCATCGCTATTGGAAAAAAAGAAAAAAAAAAGCATTTAGCATTTGACTAACATGGTCTGCCATTGTATCTTATTAAGGGGGACTCTCCACCACCACTCATTCACTGCTTTGAGAAAACCCTTTTAACAGAATTATCTGTTTCGGCTTTTACTATTAAAGAGTCACTCTTTTTTTCCCCCTTTAATGCAGTAGCTGCTTGCTTTTCACTGCTTCTGCTACTGGAATACAATGGAGGTTTTTTTTTTAACCTTTTAACCCTGTAACTCTGGGGGAGTTACAGGGTTAAAAGGTTAAAAAAAAACTGCCCTTCCACTGGTCCTGCAGTGATATTTGGGAGGCATGCCATGCTTTATCAACAACAAGTTGGCACTAGAGATGACGAATTTTTGAAAACAATTTGGTTACATCCAAATTTATTTGCAGCTCTTCACTATTAACAAATGACTATTTTCAGGCTACAGAAAGCCTCAATAGGGGTGTAGAACACTTTGCCTTGCTGTACCACGCCTAGAGGCTTTCATTTACTATTGCAAACCCGACATGTTTTTTTGGGTTGTGCGCCAGATTCTGTCACATTGCGCCAAAAATTATGTCTGCGCCAGATTGCGCTAGAATTGAAAAAAATCCCCACTAACTCTCCATTTTGTTAAGAAAACCCGAAAAGGGGGCATGGCCACCGGGAAAAGGGGCGTGGTCTCCAAAAGGGGCGTGTTCCCGACATTTTCACAAAACCCCAACATATTTACTAAGGTTTCCACATAAAATGTGGTGGATTTGAGCTGAGGAAAACCCTACAGATCACAGCATGTGTAAAAAAAAGCGAAGTGTAGGGAAAGTGGAAAATGTGGGGAAACCTTAGTAAATACCGTGGAAAATAAATTGTAGGGAATTAAAACCCAAAAAGAAAACTACAAAACACTTTTAGTAAATAAGGGCCAGAGTGTGTGCTGGGTTAGTGAAATAATACTGTTATTCAGTATGACATGCAGATTCTTTCGGAAATGTCCTTCATGCCATGAGACTGTAGTGACAAGAGTTACCTACCATTCTGGACTTCTTACCTGGCTTTTATGGATCAAAATTATTTATTTAAATTCTATTAAATTTTATTTCAAAATTTACAAGTCACGTTTCATATATTCTAAAAAGCCTTTAACCAAAGTCTGTAAACTACAAGGTGATCAGATAAGTGCTAAATATTGTTACATGATGTGCATTACAGACAGAGCTGTAGCTAGCTCTTTTTGCTCTATCTGGCACAGGACATAATGGAACCTGCAACACAAACATATTAGTATTAGGCTCCGCACTTTTCCAGCATTATCCTCCCCTTTTCCCTACATATGACTCCATCCTCCTCCAAACACAATGCCACCAGCCTTCCCACAATGCACAAGGGGGAGATTTATCAAAACCTGTGCAGAGGAAAAGTTGCCCAGTTGCCCATAGCAACCAATCAGCTCGCTTCTTTCATTTTTAACAAGGCCTTTGCAAAATGAAATAAGAAATCTGATTGATTGCTATGGGCAACTTTTCCTTTGCACAGGTTTTGATAAATCTCCCCCAATGTTTCGCCCCTCACTCCCACCCCGAAAGCACACACAATTAGAGATGAGCGAACTCACAGTAAATTCAATTTGTCACGAACTTCTCGGCTCGGCAGTTGCTTACTTTAGCCTGCATAAATGAGTTCAGCTTTCAGGTGCTCCAGTGTCCTGGAAAAGGTGAATACATTCCTAGGAAAGAGTCTCCAGCCCACCGGAGCACCAGAAAGCTGAACTAATTTGTACAGGCTAAAGTCAGCAACTGCCGAGCCGAGAAGTTTGTGACGAATCGAATTTACTGTAAGTTCGCTCATCTCTACACACAATGCCTCCTGCATTACCCCGCACAGTGACAGAGGGGTGTACATAGGAGACAGGGGTGTACATGGGTGACAGAGGGTCATACAGGGGTGACAGAGGGGTGTAGAGGGGTGACAGAGAGGTGTACGGGTAACCGTGGGGTGTACAAGGGTGACAGATGGGTTTAGAGGCGTGACAGAAGGGTGTACGGGATAACAGAGGGGTGTCCAGGGGTGACAGAGAGGTTACGAGGGGTGACAGAGAGGTGTAGAGGAGTGAAAGAAGGGTGGGGGTGCACTACCTGAAGCTGAGTAGGCCTCTGTCAGTGCTTCCCCTGCTCCTTTCCTCCATCCACATAATTCTGCTGAGGGACCAGGGAGAATCCAGAGTCCAGAGCTGCTCCACAGGAGAGGGAGGATACACGAGAATTGAAGCTGCAGCATCAACCATCCTGGCACTGCACACAGACTACCCTCCCGCCTGGCCTGCACGCCTGTGACTCACAGGTACGCAGGCCTGGGCAAAAAAAATTAAAAATATTAGCGCCATATTTCCCACCAGAGTGTCCTGGCACCCTGGTTGGGAATTAATGCCTCAGTGTAATGTGTATTGGACCCCCCTTGCAACAGCACACCTGAGGTGATCGCCTCAGTCACCTCATCGGAGCTACAGTCCTGATTACAGAACCTACAAGTGCAAAAAACACAAACTTCAAAAAACACTAAAATCTTGGATAAAAGTGCTATAAAAAAAAGAGGTAGTATTATATGTGGCAAGGTAATCAAGGGTGGATTTAAAAGGGGGGCAGTTTAAGTTGTAGAAATTTCTGCAACAGTCCGTTCCATAAACCTGACTGGTTATAAGCTGCATGCTGCATGTGATTAAGGGTCAACCAGCCTACCCTTGTTCCCTCCTTCCCAGGATTCCTTGCCCCATGTCCTCACATGTGGATCCACCATTTAGATGCCCTGGAGCCTGGACTGCACTAAATGGAGTTTAATGAAGGGATTCGTCCAATCAAATTGCGGCGATATTTGCATTAATTGCAAATCAAATTTTTCCTGAAATTCGTAACGAATTCGGATTAATCAGATTCATTCACTCATCCCTAGTTGGCACCTCCACAGATAGATCAGCCTATCCCTATACAGTGGGGCAAAGAAGTATTTAGTCAGCCACCAATTGTGCCAGTTCTTCCACTTAAAAAGATGAGATGCCTGTAATTTTCATCATAGGTATACCTCAACTATGAGAGACAGAATGGAAAAAAAATCCATAAAATCACATTGTCTGATTTTTAAAGAATTTATTTGCAAATTATGGTGGAAAATAAGTATTTGGACAATAACAAAAGTTCATCTCAATACTTTGTTATATACCCTTTCTTGGCAATGACAGAGGTCAAATGTTTTCTGTAAGTCTTCACAAGGTTTTCACACACTGTTGCTGGTATTTTGGCCCATTCCTCCATGCAGATCTCCTCTAGAGCAGTTATGTTGTGGGGCTGTCTTTGGGCAACACAAACTTTCAACTCCCTCCAAAGGTTTTCTATGGGGTTGAGATCTGGGGACTGGCTAGGCCACTCCAGGACCTTGAAACGCTTCTTACGAAGCCGCTCCTTCATTGTCCGGTGTGTTTGGTATCATTGTCATGCTGAAAGACCCAGCCACGTTTCATCTTCAATGCCCTTGCTGATGGAAGGAGGTTTTCACTCAAAATCTCACGATACGTGGCCCCATTCATTCTATCCTTTATACGGATCAGCTGTCCTCGTCCCTTTGTTGAAAAACAGCCCAAAGCATGATGTTTCCACCCTCATGCTTCACAGTAGGTATGGTGTTCTTTGGATGCAACTCAGCATTCTTTCTCCTCCAAACACAACGAGTTGACTTTTTACCAAAAAGTTCTACTTTGGTTTCATCTTACCATATGACATTCTCCCAATACTCTTTTGGATCATCCAAATGCTCTCTAGCAAAGTTCAGACGGGCCCAGACATGTACTGGCTTAAGCAGGGGGACATGTCTGGCACTGTCCCCGGAGGCGAAGTGTGTTACTGATAGTAGCCTTTGTTACTTTGGTTCCCCCCTTATGGTTCCGGGATTTTTGCTCACCATTCTTGTGATCATTTTGACACCACGGGGTGAGATCTTGCGTGGAGCACCAGATCGAGGGAGATTTTCAGTGGTCTTGTATGTCTTCCATTTTCTAATAATTACTCCCACAGTTGATTTCTTCACACCAAGCTGCCTGCCTAGTGCAGATTCAGTCTTCCCAGCCTGGTGCAGGTCTACAATTTTGTTTCTGATGTCCTTCGACAGCTCTTTGGTCTTGGCCATAGTGGAGGTTGGAGTGTTACTGTTTGAGGTTGTGGACAGGTGTCTTTTATACTGATAACAAGTTCAAACAGGCGCCATTAATACAGGTAACGAGTGGAGGACAGAGGAAACTCTTAAAGAAGTAGTTACAGATCTGTGAGAGCCAGAAATCTTGCTTGTTTGTAGGTGACCAAATACTTATTTTCCACCATAATTTGCAAATAAATTCTTAAAAAATCAGACAATGTAATTTTATGGATTTTTTTTCTCTCACTATGATGAAAATTACAGGCCTCTCTTATCTTTTTAAGTGGGAGAACTTGCACAATTGGTGGCTGACTAAATACTTTTTTGCCACACTGTACATACTTTTAGCAGTAAGCCCCATCTCTTTTATCTATCTCTTTTACCTATACTGTATATGTTTTGTCGATTGCTGTGCATGTATGGTGCCTGACAAACCCATTGTACATCTATTTTAATAAAAAGAAAACTGCTTTATTGCAAACACTCTTCAGACTTTGTGAAATGAGAGTCAGGAGCGGCGGCATGCACAAGTTGTCACCATCGGCTTAATTTACCAATGCTAATGTTACGCCGAGCGCTCCGGGTCCCCGCTCCTCCCCGGAGCGCTCGCTTCTCTCTCGCTACCGCAGCGCTCCGGGCAGCTCCACTGACCCGGTGCGCTGCGATACCGTCTCCAGCCGGGATGCGATTCGCGATGCGGGTGGCGCCCGCTCGCGATGCGCATCCCGGCTCCCGTACCTGACTCGCTCTCCGTCTGTCCTGTCCCGGCGCGCGCGGTCCCGCTCCCTAGGGCGCGCGCGCGCCGGGTCTCTGCGATTTAAAGGGCCACTGCGCCGCTGATTGGCGCAGTGGTTCCAATTAGTGTGTTCACCTGTGCACTCCCTATTTATACCTCACTTCCCCTTCACTCCCTCGCCGGATCTTGTTGCCATTGTGCCAGTGAAAGCGTTTCCTTGTGTGTTCCTAGCCTGTGTTCCAGACCTCCTGCCGTTGCCCCCGACTACGATCCTTGCTGCCTGCCCCGACCTTCTGCTACGTCCGACCTTGCTTCTGTCTACTCCCTTGTACCGCGCTTATCTTCAGCAGTCAGAGGTTGAGCCGTTGCTAGTGGATACGACCTGGTCACTACCGCCGCAGCAAGACCATCCCGCTTTGCGGCGGGCTCTGGTGAAAACCAGTAGTGACTTAGAACCGATCCACTAGCACGGTCCACGCCAATCCCTCTCTGGCACAGAGGATCCACTACCTGCCAGCCGGCATCGTGACAGTAGATCCGGCCATGGATCCCGCTGAAGTTCCTCTGCCAGTTGTCGCCGACCTCACCACGGTGGTCGCCCAGCAGTCACAACAGATAGCGCAACAAGGCCAACAGCTGTCTCAACTGACCGTGATGCTACAGCAGCTACTACCACAGTGTTACGCCGAGCGCTCCGGGTCCCCGCTCCTCCCCGGAGCGCTCGCTACACTCTCCCCGCTGCAGCGCTCCGGTCAGATCCACTGACCCGGGGCGCTGCGATTCCGCTTCCAGCCGGGATGCGATTCGCGATGCGGGTAGCGCCCGCTCGCGATGCGCACCCCGGCTCCCGTACCTGACTCGCTCTCCCTCGGTCCTGTCCCGGCGCGCGCGGCCCCGCTCCCTAGGGCGCGCGCGCGCCGGGTCTTTGCGATTTAAAGGGCCACTGCGCCGCTGATTGGCGCAGTGATCCCAATTAGTGTGTTCACCTGTGCACTTCCCTATATCACCTCACTTCCCCTGCACTCCCTTGCCGGATCTTGTTGCCATCGTGCCAGTGAAAGCGTTTCTTTGTGTGTTCCTAGCCTGTGTTCCAGACCTCCTGCCGTTGCCCCTGACTACGATCCTTGCTGCCTGCCCCGACCTTCTGCTACGTCCGACCTTGCTTCTGTCTACTCCCTTGTACCGCGCCTATCTTCAGCAGCCAGAGAGGTGAGCCGTTGCTAGTGGATACGACCTGGTCACTACCGCCGCAGCAAGACCATCCCGCTTTGCGGCGGGCTCTGGTGAAAACCAGTAGTGACTTAGAACCGATCCACTAGCACGGTCCACGCCAATCCCTCTCTGGCACAGAGGATCCACTACCTGCCAGCCGGCATCGTGACACACAGCTTCAACAATCATCTCCTCCGCCAGCTCCTGCACCTCCTCCGCAGCGAGTGGCCGCTTCTGGTCTACGACTATCCTTGCCGGATAAATTTGATGGGGACTCTAAATTCTGCCGTGGCTTTCTTTCCCAATGTTCCCTGCACTTGGAGATGATGTCGGACCAGTTTCCTACTGAAAGGTCTAAGGTGGCTTTCGTAGTCAGCCTTCTGTCTGGAAAAGCTCTGTCATGGGCCACACCGCTCTGGGACCGCAATGATCCCGTCACTGCCTCTATACACTCCTTCTTCTCGGAAATTCGAAGTGTCTTTGAGGAACCTGCCCGAGCCTCTTCTGCTGAGACTGCCCTGTTGAACCTGGTCCAGGGTAATTCTTCCGTTGGCGAGTACGCCGTACAATTCCGTACTCTTGCTTCAGAATTATCCTGGAATAATGAGGCCCTCTGCGCGACCTTTAAAAAAGGCCTATCCAGCAACATTAAAGATGTTCTGGCCGCACGAGAAATCCCTGCTAACCTACATGAACTCATTCATCTAGCCACTCGCATTGACATGCGTTTTTCCGAAAGGCGTCAGGAGCTCCGCCAGGATATGGACTTTGTTCGCACAAGGCGTTCTTTCTCCCCGGCTCCTCTCTCCTCTGGTCCCCTGCAATCCGTTCCTGTGCCTCCCGCCGTGGAGGCTATGCAGGTCGACCGGTCTCGCCTGACACCTCAAGAGAGGACACAACGCCGCATGGAGAATCTCTGCCTGTACTGTGCCAGTACCGAACACTTCCTGAAGGATTGTCCTATCCGTCCTCCCCGCCTGGAAAGACGTACGCTGACTCCGCACAAAGATGAGACAGTCCTTGATGTCTACTCTGCTTCTCCACGTCTTACTGTGCCTGTGCGGATATCTGCCTCTGCCTTCTCCTTCTCTACTATGGCCTTCTTGGATTCCGGATCTGCAGGAAATTTTATTTTGGCCTCTCTCGTCAACAGGTTCAACATCCCGGTGACCAGTCTCGCCAGACCCCTCTACATCAATTGTGTAAACAATGAAAGATTGGACTGTACCATACGTTTCCGCAACGAGCCCCTTCTAATGTGCATCGGACCTCATCACGAGAAGATTGAATTTTTGGTCCTCCCCAATTGCACTTCCGAAATTCTCCTTGGACTACCCTGGCTTCAACTCCATTCCCCAACCCTGGATTGGTCCACTGGGGAGATCAAGAGTTGGGGGCCCTCTTGTTTCAAGGACTGCCTAAAACCGGTTCCCAGTACCCCTTGCCGTGACTCTGTGGTTCCCCCTGTAACCGGTCTTCCTAAGGACTATATGGACTTTGCGGATGTTTTTTGCAAAAAACAAGCTGAGACTCTACCTCCTCACAGGCCTTATGATTGTCCTATTGACCTCCTCCCGGGCACTACTCCACCCCGGGGCAGAATTTATCCTCTGTCCGCCCCAGAGACTCTTGCTATGTCTGAGTACATCCAGGAAAATTTAAAAAAGGGCTTTATCCGTAAATCCTCCTCTCCTGCCGGAGCCGGATTTTTCTTTGTGTCCAAAAAAGATGGCTCTCTATGTCCTTGCATTGACTACCGCGGTCTTAATAAAATCACGGTAAAGAACCGCTACCCCCTACCCCTCATCTCTGAACTCTTTGATCGCCTCCAAGGTGCCCACATCTTTACCAAACTGGACTTAAGAGGTGCTTATAATCTCATCCGCATCAGAGAGGGGGATGAATGGAAAACGGCATTTAACACTAGAGATGGACACTTTGAGTATCTGGTCATGCCCTTTGGCCTGTGCAACGCCCCTGCCGTCTTCCAAGACTTTGTTAATGAAATTTTTCGTGATCTCTTATACTCCTGTGTTGTTGTATATCTGGACGATATCCTGATTTTTTCTGCCAATCTAGAAGAACACCGCCAGCATGTCCGTATGGTTCTTCAAAGACTTCGTGACAATCAACTTTATGCCAAGATAGAGAAATGTCTGTTTGAATGCCAATCTCTTCCTTTCCTAGGATACTTGGTCTCTGGCCAGGGACTACAAATGGATCCAGACAAACTCTCTGCCGTCATAGATTGGCCACGCCCCTCCGGACTCCGTGCTATCCAACGTTTTTTGGGGTTCGCCAATTATTACAGGCAATTTATTCCACATTTTTCTACCGTTGTGGCCCCTATCGTGGCTTTAACCAAAAAAAATGCCAATCCCAAGTCTTGGCCTCCTCAAGCGGAAGACGCCTTTAAACGGCTCAAGTCTGCCTTTTCTTTGGCTCCCGTGCTCTCCAGACCTGACCCATCTAAACCCTTCCTATTGGAGGTTGATGCCTCCTCTGTAGGAGCTGGAGCGGTCCTTCTACAAAAAAATTCTTCCGGGCATGCTGTTACTTGTGGTTTTTTTTCTAGGACCTTCTCTCCGGCGGAGAGGAACTACTCCATCGGGGATCGAGAGCTTCTAGCCATTAAATTAGCACTTGAGGAATGGAGGCATCTGCTGGAGGGATCAAAATTTCCAGTTATTATTTACACCGATCACAAGAACCTCTCCTATCTCCAGTCTGCCCAACGGCTGAATCCTCGCCAGGCCAGGTGGTCTCTGTTCTTTGCCCGATTTAATTTTGAAATTCACTTTCGGCCTGCCGATAAGAACATTAGGGCCGATGCTCTCTCTCGTTCCTCGGATGCCTCGGAAGTTGAACTCTCTCCGCAACACATCATTCCTCCTGACTGCCTGATTTCCACTTCTCCAGCCTCCATCAGGCAAACTCCTCCAGGAAAGACCTTCGTCTCTCCACGCCAACGCCTCGGAATCCTCAAATGGGGTCACTCCTCCCATCTCGCAGGTCATGCAGGCATCAAGAAATCTGTACAACTCATCTCTCGCTTCTATTGGTGGCCGATTCTGGAGACGGATGTCGTGGACTTTGTGCGAGCCTGCACTGTCTGTGCCCGGGATAAGACTCCTCGCCAGAAGCCCGCTGGTTTTCTTCATCCTCTGCCTGTCCCCGAACAGCCTTGGTCTCTGATTGGTATGGATTTTATTACAGACCTACCCCCATCCCGTGGCAACACTGTTGTTTGGGTGGTCGTTGATCGATTCTCCAAAATGGCACATTTCATCCCTCTTCCTGGTCTTCCTTCAGCGCCTCAGTTGGCTAAACAATTTTTTGTACACATTTTTCGTCTTCACGGGTTGCCCACACAGATCGTCTCGGATAGAGGCGTCCAATTCGTGTCAAAATTCTGGAGGGCTCTCTGTAAACAACTCAAGATTAAATTAAACTTTTCTTCTGCATATCATCCTCAATCCAATGGACAAGTAGAGAGAATTAACCAGGTCTTGGGTGATTATTTACGACATTTTGTTTCCTCCCGCCAGGATGATTGGGCAGATCTTCTACCATGGGCCGAATTCTCGTATAACTTTAGAGTCTCTGAATCTTCCTCCAAATCCCCATTTTTCGTGGTGTACGGCCGTCACCCTCTTCCCCCCCTCCCTACTCCCTTGCCCTCTGGTTTGCCCGCTGTAGATGAAGTGACTCGTGATCTTTCCACCATATGGAAAGAGACCCAAAATTCTCTTTTACAGGCTTCATCTCGCATGAAAAAGTTTGCCGATAAGAAAAGAAGAGCTCCCCCCATTTTTGCTCCCGGAGACAAGGTATGGCTCTCCGCTAAATATGTCCGCTTTCGTGTCCCCAGTTACAAACTGGGTCCACGCTATCTTGGTCCTTTCAAAGTCTTGTGCCAAATTAATCCTGTCTCTTACAAACTTCTTCTTCCTCCTTCTCTCCGTATTCCTAATGCCTTTCATGTCTCTCTTCTTAAACCACTCATCATCAACCGTTTCTCTCCCAAGTTAGTTTCTCCCACTCCTGTCTCCGGTTCTTCTGACGTCTTCTCAGTGAAAGAGATACTGGCCTCCAAGACGGTCAGAGGAAAAAGGTTCTTTTTGGTGGATTGGGAGGGCTGTGGACCTGAAGAGAGATCCTGGGAACCTGAGGACAACATCCTAGACAAAAGTCTGCTCCTCAGGTTCTCAGGCTCTAAGAAGAGGGGGAGACCCAAGGGGGGGGGTACTGTTACGCCGAGCGCTCCGGGTCCCCGCTCCTCCCCGGAGCGCTCGCTTCTCTCTCGCTACCGCAGCGCTCCGGGCAGCTCCACTGACCCGGGGCGCTGCGATACCGTCTCCAGCCGGGATGCGATTCGCGATGCGGGTGGCGCCCGCTCGCGATGCGCATCCCGGCTCCCGTACCTGACTCGCTCTCCGTCTGTCCTGTCCCGGCGCGCGCGGTCCCGCTCCCTAGGGCGCGCGCGCGCCGGGTCTCTGCGATTTAAAGGGCCACTGCGCCGCTGATTGGCGCAGTGGTTCCAATTAGTGTGTTCACCTGTGCACTCCCTATTTATACCTCACTTCCCCTTCACTCCCTCGCCGGATCTTGTTGCCATTGTGCCAGTGAAAGCGTTTCCTTGTGTGTTCCTAGCCTGTGTTCCAGACCTCCTGCCGTTGCCCCCGACTACGATCCTTGCTGCCTGCCCCGACCTTCTGCTACGTCCGACCTTGCTTCTGTCTACTCCCTTGTACCGCGCCTATCTTCAGCAGTCAGAGAGGTTGAGCCGTTGCTAGTGGATACGACCTGGTCACTACCGCCGCAGCAAGACCATCCCGCTTTGCGGCGGGCTCTGGTGAAAACCAGTAGTGACTTAGAACCGATCCACTAGCACGGTCCACGCCAATCCCTCTCTGGCACAGAGGATCCACTACCTGCCAGCCGGCATCGTGACAGCTAAGAGTCTGACAAAAGTGGTGGTCGAGCGGGCATGCTTCCACTCAATGCATACTCTATGGTCATGTATGTGAAGAGGAAAGTGGGCCTCTGGACTTCATTCTAATGATTATACATTAATCACCTGTCTTGTGGATAAACTGCTGTCCAATGATTCTTTAGTCCTAGAAGTTGACTGTGCCATCCTCTTTATTGAAGAAGTTTAGAAAAAATTATCTGTTCCCCCATTGCTTACCACTAGCTGTCTCAAGAATGAGGGTCCCATTGGAATGGTGCATCGGTAAGATTGTCCTGCAGCTCTATTCACTGTCCTGGGGACTGCCAGGGATAGCTGGTCACTGTAGACAGTAAAGTATAGTGGCAGGGCATGTGTTAGACTCATGCACCATTCCAATTGGAGACTCAGGACCCCCGTTCTCAAGACCAACAATTATATACTTATTCTCTATTCTGTCAAAAGAGAATAAGATCCATTTTAGATGGATAAACCCATAGCAGATCGTCAGTCATTTAATTTTCACCGGATCACACCCGCGGCCATCACTTACATCATTGTTGGCCACACATCCCTTCTTTACACAGACAGATGTTCAAGCGACTAAGGCTAGAACTATACTGAAACACCCTGAAAAAACACAATACAAACTGTATGGCATTTTTATGGGGCCAGACCGTTAGCTGGGAGTCAACAGGGAAGTATAAAACACCAGACCCATTTTCATTTTTGGCTAGTTGTAAAAAAAATCACAGAATGCTGAGGGCATGACATTTTTTCAGGAAAGCTTGACATTTTTCCTCCCATACAAGTTTATGGGAGGAAAAAAAAAAAAAAAAATAATAATATATATATATATATATATATATATATATATATATATATATATTCAGTTACATGATGAATGAATTACATTATGAAAAAAATGCAGGGGATAAAACGCCCCCCAAAAAACACCTATGTTTAAATTGACTAATTTAACAAAAACGAAAACCTGGCTCTTTGAGGGGGAGGGGGAGTCTGATGATATGACATTGAGCCAGGTGTCAGTGGATTCCTCATTGTCTACAATTACTTTCTGCGGTGGAAATGTCCTTCCTAGACGGTCTGTTCCATTATCATTTCTATTTTTGCTCCCCTCTTAAAGGGGTACTCCACCCCTAGACATCTTATCCCCTATTCAAAGGATAGGGGATAAGATGTCTGATCGCAGAGGTCCTGCCCCTGGGACCCCCCCCCCCCGCAATCTCTGCTGCGGCACCTCACCTCAATCATCCGATGTTAAGTTCGCTTCGTGCCTGATGACTAACGATGCGGCGCCACAGGCTTGTGACTTCACGGCCATTCCCCCTCCCATAGACTTGCATTGAGGGGGTGTGTCCATGATGAGCCTCTAGCGCCTCAGCCAGCATTTTAAATTAATGCTGGGTGCTGCAGGAATATTGCGGGGGATCCCAGCAGCAGGACCCCACGATCAGACATCTTATCCCCTATCCTTTGGATAGGGGATAAGATGTCTAGGGGCGGAGTAGAGCAGAAGCATAGCATTAGCCACGAGGCGTTGTGTGAGGACAATCAGCCTTTGGAGTGTGTTGCAGAAGGTGGTAGAGGTGGAAGCAGTGACTGAATAGAGCACTAGTGGGACTGGTGGGGGTAGGCGTGTTGGTGGATATGCTGAGGGGGAGCAGAGGTAGGGCTAGAACATTTGTCAAACCTATATACCAGATGTAGGTATAATCAGTTCAGGAGCAGGTGACGGTGACACTGCAGCATTTGCAGGCTCAATAAAAATGTCTTCCAGAGAAGGGGCATAGTAGGGTGATCTCTTTACAGTATTCTGCCATGTGGAAATTCTTTTCTACCTTACCATATGGGGGAAAACCAGGCACAGCGTATAGTATAGGAACTACAGGGAAGATTTATCAAAACCTGTCCAGAGGAAAAGTTGCTGAGTTGCCCATAGCAACCAATCAAAGAAGCGATGTGATTGGTTGCTATGGGCAACTCAGCATCTTTTCCTCTGAACAGGTTTTGATAAATCTCCCCCTAAGTCTCTACGTAGGCACATGCAGCAGCATTGCAAGGCCACGTGGGACAGTCGAGATGGCCCACAATATGAGGAAAATCTTTCCTCTGCTGTTGCTGCTTCTCCAGATCTCTGTCATCTGTCTAGCAGCCAGGCCTCGTCCACGGGCAGTGCATTCTTATTTTGTCGTCATCAGTGCTGTGTCCTCCTCCTCTATGCCGAAAGTTATCAATTGGGGAATCCATGTCCTACACAGTATATGATCAGTCACACTGTTGTAGTGCGCCTTAATTCACACCTGGTCAAGTTGTTGGTGATGCAGGCGATTTCTACCGCTTTGCCTTTAGGCAACTAATGGAGTATGCCCAGCCAGGGTATCCCATACCTAGTTGTCATTCTCTTGCCAAGAAAGCCCTCCCCGCTTTGCACAATTATGTGGCAGAGAGTGTGGGCCACTCTATGCAGTATGCAGAACAGGGCAGTTGATACTTGGAGTAGTAGCTATGGCCAGGGCCAATACATGTCTTTTATGGCCCGCTGGGTGAACATCCTGCAGAATGAGGCTCCACTGCAACAAGGCCAGGAAATAGTAGTGACACTTCCAATGTTGCACCAATCTGGTTCA
This sequence comes from Hyla sarda, assembly GCF_029499605.1. Lineage (NCBI taxonomy): Eukaryota > Metazoa > Chordata > Amphibia > Anura > Hylidae > Hyla > Hyla sarda. The sequence goes on along the minus strand of NC_079192.1, from coordinate 60,491,328 downwards.
ACTTTTTACAGCTCCCACCTATCACCCTACTCACCCCTGTCCTCCTCCACAGATCTCTTGCATCCCCCCCACAGGGCAGAGCATAACTTCCCCCCCTTCTCCCCCCTCCTTTCATTGCAAAGCGGAGATAGACTACCTCATGCCACAGAAACAGTTTTTGGAGCCAGTGTAACTTTCAGCTGTTGCATTGGCAGCTAATCAGAGACACCTGTCTCGTGCTCAGGCCTTTAGAAGAGACAAGATTTGTCAGCAAGAACAAAGGAGGGATAGAGGAGAGTTCCCATCTGGCTGCCAGCAGTATGGATGTTCTTCTTGAGGAGGAGTTGGATGAGGAAGAGGGATATGAGGAGGTCTGCAGACGGAATCTGTCATAGGGGACAAGGAACCTACACAAGGTAAGTGACAGCGACAACAAAGACTATGATAGCCACACTCTTAGGCCCTCAGTATAGAGCCAGAATGGGGGAAATGTGTTCACCTTCCGAGAAGGAGGCAAAATTGGATTTTTATAAGGAGATGCTACGCAGCCAGCTTGCCATGGCTTTCCATCAGCATACACCTGCCGGCCAGGGGTCCACTCTCTGCTTAGTTAACTATCCACTCTCTCTGCCAGCACTGCAGCACCCCTGCAAGAGGCAAGAGCAGTTTCTGCATCCGGTATTTCCCCCTGACATGAATCACCCTCCAAGGGATGTAAACCACCACCTGAACAACCATGTTGATGCATACCTAAGCAGTGCTCTTTCACTTCATGAGCCCAGACCCCATGGACTGCTGGGTTACCAGATTAAACCATTGGTCAGAACTTGCCCAGTTTGCTGTGGGTGTTCTTTCTTGTCCACCCTCCTGTGTAGCATCAGAGAGAGTAATCAGAGTGGCAGGCGGCAGTGTCACCACTAAACGAACAATATTGTCAGCCAGCAACTTGGAAAAACTGACATTCACCAACATGAACCATGGATCAGTAAGTTCTTTAAACCTCCTGTGCCAGATGCCACTGATTAGAAAGCACTACCACCACCCCTGCTGTCTGCTGGTTACTACAACTCCCACCAATTCACCATCTCTTGCTCTACACTGGCTATAACAACTCCCACCAATCCACCATTGCCAGCTGTCTGCTGGCTACTACCACCAATCTCCCCATCCATGCTACCGCTTCTACCAGCCAGACCTACACATACACAACACATGATCCCCAAAAAGGGAGAATTTTTTTAAACACTTGGAAAAATCCATTGTGTATTTTGATATCTTTGTGTGCATTTTAAAACTGGCAGGCATCTACCGACAACCAGGGATACTTTATACAGCTTTATTTTAATGTTAAAAAGCATACAAAATTTGCTAGGGCAGAGTGTTTTTAAACAAGCTGTCAGTTACCATGGGTTACCGCATGTCACCGTAACTTTTACTTTAACTTATCCTTCAAAATTTTAAAACCATACATGAGTATTTGAGGATTTTGTATTGCCGGTTCACATAAAACTTTTTTTGAAAAGGTCCACGAGCCCAACGAACCGAACTTTTGAAAAGCTTGCTCATTTATAGTCACAGCCAAGAAATTATGGGTCTACATTTTTTACATAAAAAAATATGTTTTTATTTAATTTTTTTTAAATGTATTGTATTTGCTGGAAGATAGTGCTTGGTCTTTATTTCAATTTAATTATTTTTACAACTCGGGTATGTCCTCTTTATAACAATGTGAATGACGTGACTGCAGCAAATGATCCCTCTCTGGCATTGTAGGAAATTTAAAGATTTGAGCTTTCTAAGACAAATGTTTATCACAATGAAAAGAAGTGTATTGTCAGAGACCGGCACTGCATGGCACCGAGTCATCAACATCTGATGCTGCGGGCATTGCCCGGGCGAGACGTGCTGCCACTGTGATGTTACATAATAATAGCTGGCACTGACTGAGAAGTCTCACTGGACTACACTGCAATATTACACACACGTGTACTGAATATAACATCAAAGCCAGGGACTAAATTAGTGTTTTCCAAACAGCATGCCTCCAGCTGTTGATAAAACTACAACTCCCGGCATGTCCGGACAGCCAAAGGCTCTTGATTTCACTCAGGGCTGGCTAACACTTTTAAGGGGTACTCCGGTGCTTACACATCTTATCCCCTATCCCTTAGGTATCACGCCCCCTCCCGTAGGCTTGCATTGAGGGGCGGGGCGTGACGTCACACGCCGCCGACTCTGCGGTCGAGCGTAATCAGACCCGGAGCGAACACGCTCCAGGGACTGATTACAAACGGGGTGCCGTGTGCATGATCGCGGGCGTCCCCAGCTGCGGGACTTCCGCGATCAGGCATCTTATCCCCTATCCTTTGCATAGGGGATAAGATGTGTAAGCACCGGAGTACCCCTTTAAGATAGTATTTAAGCACTGGAGACACTGTAATATCAGAAACAAGCACTGGATGGTGCTTTAACTGCAGGGCAAGTGACTGGATTGGCTGTTACCTGAATCAGCAACTGGATCTTATAGATTTGTATCACTAGATCCCAGAGTTCGATCAGAGCCTATCACTGGCCACACTGTTACATCAGGGCCTGTCACTGGCCACACTGTTACATTAGAGCCTGTCACTGGATAACTCTGTTATAGCAGAGTCCATCACTGGATCACACTTTTGTAGCAGAGCCCATCACTGGATCACACTTTTATAGCAGAGCCCATCACTGGATCACACTTTTATAGCAGAGCCCATCACTGGATCACACTTTTATAGCAGAGCCCATCACTGGATCACACTCTTATAGCAGAACCCATCACTGGATCACACTGTTATAGCATAGCCCATCACTGGATCACACTGTTATAGCAGAGTCCATCACTGGATCACTCTGTTATAGCAGAGCCCATCACTAGATCACAGTGTTATAGCAGAGCCCATCACTGGATCACACTGTTATAGCAGAGCCCATCACTGGATCACACTTTTGTGGTGTCCTGGTACCGTATTGCATCCAGTACCTAGTGTAGAGGTCCCCAAAGTCAGAGTAACTACGTTCAGGTAGGGTTCCTCAGGTGGCACAGTCCCTAGTCGCCTCACCTTAAGTCTAACTTTAATGTTTATAAATGTATATATTAGTAATTATAGCTATATTGTATAGGAATGTATAGTATTTATCTTGTTCGGCGTCGCAGGACCTTCCGTCATGTGACCATGCTAGTAACCTCTATGGTATGTTGCAGGACCTTAGGTGGTCCTTGGGTCACGTGTTACCCACAAATCTCTGTAATGTTGATTGACATCATTATGGACCAATTAGCGTTAGTTCAGCCCCTGCCCATATAAGGGAGCTGCCTCCAATTATCGCTCTCTTGGGTTTCTGCTCTCGTGGATGCCGGACTAACAGGACGGTGCTACACAACTTTCAAAGACATGCTAGGCCTCAAAACCTACGGCCTCAGCAGAACCAGAAATCGTGAGTCTTACTCTAATTCCTGCTAATGCTAGCGTGACTACTGGACCGCAACTAATTCCCCTAAATCCAGTGGAACAGCACTCTAGACTAAAGACTTTTAAAGCTAAAGTCCCAACCATTGTCAATCCCCAAAAGGAAGCTGTATTGATGAGAGACTGTTATGTTGATGAAGTGTACAGAAAATCTTCAGTAAAGTTAACGCTGTTTACAGAAGCTTTCCAGTTGTGGATGTCACGATTCGGCTGGCTGGAGGTGGATCCTCTGTGCCAGAGAGGGATTGGCGTGGACCGTGTTGGTGGACCGGTTCTAAGTTGCTACTGGTATTCACCAGAGCCCGCCGCAAAGCGGGATGGTCTTGCAGCGGCGGTAGCAACCAGGTCGTATCCACCAGCAACGGCTCAACCTCTCTGACTGCTGAAGATAGGCGCGGTACAAGGGAGTAGACAAGAGCAAGGTCGGACGTAGCAGAAGGTCAGGGCAGGCAGCAAGGATCGTAGTCAGGGGCAACAGCAGGAGGTCTGGAACACAGGCTAGGAACACACAAGGCACAATGGCAACAAGATCCGGCGAGGGAGTGCAGGGGAAGTGAGGTATAAGTAGGGAGTGCACAGGTGAACACACTAATTAAGCCTGCTGCGCCAATCAGTGGCGCAGTGGCCCTTTAAATTGCAGAGACCCGGCGCGCGCGCGCGCCCTAAGGAGCGGGGCCGCGCGCGCCGGGACAAGACCGACGGGGAGCGAGTCAGGTACGGGAGCCGGGACGCGCATCGCGAGCGGGCGCCTCCCGCATCGCGAATCGCATCCCGGCTGAGAGAGATATTGCAGCGCACCCGGTCAGCAGGTCTGACCGGGGCGCTGCAAATGCGAGGATGTTGCGAGCGCTCCGGGGAGGAGTGGGGACCCGGAGCGCTCTGCGTAACAGTACCCCCCCCCCCCTTGGGTCTCCCCCTCTTCTTGGAGCCTGAGAACCTGAGGATAAGACTTTTGTCTAGGATGTTGTCCTCAGGTTCCCAGGATCTCTCTTCTGGGCCACAGCCTTCCCAATCCACCCAAAATTTGTTTTTCCCTCTGACCGTCTTGGAGGCCAGAATCTCCTTCACGGAGAAGACGTCAGAAGAACCGGAAACAGGAGTGGGAGAAACAAGTTTGGGAGAGAAGCGGTTAATGATGAGTGGTTTAAGGAGAGAGACATGGAAGGCATTGGGAATACGAAGAGAAGGAGGAAGAAGGAGTTTGTAAGAGACAGGGTTAATCTGGCACAAGACTTTGAAAGGACCAAGATAGCGTGGTCCCAGTTTGTAACTGGGAACACGAAAGCGGACATATTTAGCGGAGAGCCATACCTTGTCTCCGGGAGCAAAAATGGGGGGAGTTCTTCTTTTCTTATCGGCAAATCTTTTCATCCGGGATGAAGCCTGTAAAAGAGAATTTTGGGTCTCTTTCCATATGGTGGAAAGATCACGAGTCACTTCATCCACAGCGGGCAAACCAGAGGGCAAGGGAGTAGGGAGGGAGGGAAGAGGGTGACGGCCGTACACCACGAAAAATGGGGATTTAGCAGAAGATTCGGAGACTCTGAAGTTGTATGAGAATTCGGCCCATGGTAGAAGATCTGCCCAGTCATCCTGGCGGGAGGAAACAAAATGCCGTAAATAGTCACCCAGGACCTGATTAATTCTTTCTACTTGCCCATTGGATTGGGGATGATAAGAAGAAGAGAAGTTTAATTTAATCTTAAGCTGTTTACAGAGGGCCCTCCAGAATTTAGACACAAATTGGACGCCTCTATCCGAGACGATATGCGTGGGCAGACCGTGAAGGCGAAAAATGTGTACAAAAAATTGCTTTGCCAACTGAGGCGCTGAAGGAAGACCAGGAAGAGGAATAAAATGTGCCATCTTGGAAAATCGATCAACGACCACCCAAACAACTGTGTTGCCACGGGATGAGGGCAAGTCTGTAATAAAGTCCATACCAATCTGTGACCAAGGCTGTTCGGGGACAGGCAGAGGATGAAGGAGGCCAGCAGGCTTCTGGCGAGGAGTCTTATCCCGGGCACAGACAGTACAGGCCCGCACAAAATCAACAACATCCGTCTCCAGAGTCGGCCACCAATAAAAACGAGAGATGAGTTGCAAGGATTTTTTGATGCCCGCATGGCCTGCGAGGTGGGAGGAGTGTCCCCATTTGAGAATCCCGAGACGCTGGCGTGGAGAAACGAAGGTCTTCCCTGGAGGAGTTTGCCTGATGGAGGCTGGAGAAGTGGAGATCAGACAGTCAGGAGGAATGATGTGTTGCGGAGAGACCTCTACTTCAGAGGCGTCCGAAGAACGAGAGAGGGCATCGGCCCTAATGTTCTTGTCGGCAGGGCGAAAATGAATTTCAAAGTTAAAACGGGCAAAGAACAACGACCATCTGGCCTGGCGAGGGTTCAGTCGTTGGGCAGACTGGAGATAGGAGAGATTCTTGTGATCAGTGTATATGATAACTGGGAATTTTGAACCCTCCAGCAGATGCCTCCATTCCTCAAGCGCCAATTTAATGGCCAGTAGTTCTCGATCCCCGATGGAGTAGTTTCTCTCCGCCGGAGAGAAGGTCCTAGAAAAAAACCCACAAGTAACAGCATGCCCGGAAGAATTTTTTTGTAGAAGGACAGCTCCAGCTCCCACTAAGGAGGCATCTACCTCCAATAGAAAGGGTTTAGATGGGTCAGGTCTGGAGAGTACGGGAGCAGAAGAAAAGGCAGACTTAAGATGTTTAAATGCGTCTTCCGCTTGGGGAGACCAGGACTTGGGATTGGCATTTTTCTTGGTTAAAGCCACGATAGGAGCCACAATAGTGGAAAAGTGTGGAATAAATTGTCTGTAATAATTGGCGAACCCCAAAAAACGTTGGATAGCACGGAGTCCGGAGGGGCATGGCCAATCTAAGACGGCAGAGAGTTTATCTGGGTCCATTTGTAGTCCCTGGCCAGAGACCAAGTATCCTAGGAAAGGAAGAGATTGACATTCAAAGAGACATTTCTCCATTTTGGCATAAAGTTGATTGTCCCGAAGTCTCTGAAGAACCATGCGGACATGCTGGCGGTGTTCTTCTAAGTTGGCAGAAAAAATCAGAATATCGTCCAGATAAACCACAACACAGGAATATAAGAGATCACGAAAAATTTCATTAACAAAGTCTTGGAAGACGGCAGGGGCGTTGCACAGGCCAAAGGGCATGACCAGATACTCAAAGTGTCCATCTCTGGTGTTAAATGCAGTCTTCCATTCGTCCCCCTCCCTGATGCGGATGAGATTTTAAGCCCCTCTTAAGTCCAGTTTGGTAAAGATGTGAGCACCTTGTAGGCGATCAAAGAGTTCCGAGATAAGAGGTAATGGGTAGCATTTTTTTACCGTGATTTTATTAAGTCCGCGGTAATCAATGCAAGGACGTAGGGAGCCATCTTTTTTGGACACAAAAAAAAAAATCCAGCTCCGGCAGGAGAGGAGGATTTGCGGATAAACCCCTTTTTTAAATTTTCCTGGATGTACTCTGACATGGCAAGAGTCTCTGGAGCAGACAGAGGATAGATTCTGCACCGGGGTGGAGTAGTACCCGGGAGGAGGTCAATGGGACAGTCATAAGGCCTGTGAGGAGGTAAAGTCTCAGCTTGCTTTTTGCAAAAGACGTCAGCATAGTCCATATAAGCCTTAGGAAGACCGGATACAGGGGGAACCACAGGGTCACGGCAGGGAGTACTGGGAACCGGTTTAAGACAGTCCTTGAGACAAGAAGTACCCCAGTTCTTGATTTCTCCTGTGGACCAATCAAGGGTTGGGGAATGGCGTTGAAGCCACGGTAATCCAAGAAGAATTTCAGAAGTGCAGTTGGAGAGGACCAAAAATTCAATTTTCTCGTGATGAGGTCCGATGCACATTAGGAGAGGTTCCGTGCGGTAACGCACGGTACAGTCCAATCTTTCATTGTTAACAGAATTGATGTAGAGGGGTCTGGCGAGACTGGTCACCGGGATGTTGAACCTGTTGATGAGAGAGGCCAAAATAAAATTTCCTGCAGATCCGGAATCCAAGAAGGCCATAGCAGAGAAGGAGGAGGTAGAGGAAGATATCCGCACAGGCACAGTAAGGTGTGGAGAAGCAGAGTAGACATCAAGAACTGTCTCACTTATGTGCGGAGTCAGCGTACGTCTTTCCAGGCGGGGAGGACGGATAGGACAATCCTTCAAGAAGTGTTCGGTACCGGCACAGTACAGGCACAGATTCTCCATGCGGCGTCGTGTCCTCTCTTGTGGTGTCAAGCGAGACCGGTCAACTTGCATAGCCTCCACGGCGGGAGGCACAGGAACGGATTGCAGAGGACCAGAGGAGAGAGGAGCCGGGGAGAGAAACCGCCTCGTGCGAACAAAGTCCATATCCTGGCGGAGCTCCTGACGCCTTTCGGAAAAACGCATGTCAATGCGGGTGGCCAGATGAATAAGTTCATGCAGGTTAGCAGGAATTTCTCGTGCGGCCAGCACATCCTTAATGTTGCTGGATAGGCCTTTTTTAAAGGTCGCGCAGAGGGCCTCATTATTCCAGGATAATTCGGAGGCAAGAGTACGGAATTGGATGGCGTACTCGCCAACAGAAGAATTACCCTGGACCAGGTTCAGCAGGGCAGTCTCAGCAGAAGAGGCTCGGGCAGTTTCCTCAAAGACACTTCGAATCTCCGTGAAGAAGGAGTGTACAGAGGCAGTGACAGGGTCATTGCGGTCCCAGAGCCGTGTGGCCCATGACAGAGCTTTCCCAGACAGAAGGCTGACTACGAAAGCCACCTTAGACCTTTCAGTAGGAAACTGGTCTGACATCATCTCCAAGTGCAGGGAACATTGCTGTTACGCCGAGCGCTCCGGGTCCCCGTTCCTCCCCGGAGCGCTCGCCTCATCCTCGTTGCTGCAGCGCCCCGGTCAGATCCACTGACCGGGTGCGCTGCGGTCCCGCCTCCAGCCGGGATGCGATTCGCGATGCGGGTGGCGCCCGCTCGCGATACGCACCCCGGTCCCCGTACCTGACTCGCTCTCCGTCGGTCCTGTCCCGGCGCGCGCGGCCCCGCTCCCTAGGGCGCGCGCGCGCCGGGTCTCTGCGATTTAAAGGGCCAGTGCACCTATGATGGTGCCTGGCCCAATCTTCCAATTAGCTTAATTAGTTTCCACCTGTGCACTTCCCTATATCACCTCACTTCCCCTGCACTCCCTGGCCGGATCTTGTTGCACTTGTGCCTAGTGAAAGCGTTCCCTTGTTTGTTCCTAGCCCGTGTTCCTGACCTCCTGCCGTTGCCCCTGACTACGATCCTTGCCGCCTGCCCCCGACCTTCTGCTACGTCCGACCTTGCTTCTGCCTACTCCCTTGTACCTCGCCTATCTTCAGCAGTCAGAGAGGTGAGCCGTTGCTAGTGGATACGACCTGGTCACTACCGCCGCAGCAAGACCATCCCGCTTTGCGGCGGGCTCTGGTGAAAACCAGTAGTGACTTAGAACCGGTCCACTAGCACGGTCCTCGCCATCCCTCTCTGGCACAGAGGATCCACCTCCTGCCAGCCGGCATCGTGACAGTAGATCCGGCCATGGATCCCGCTGAAGTTCCTCTGCCAGTTGTCGCCGACCTCACCACGGTGATTGCTCAGCAAGCCCAACAGATTGCCCAGCAAGCCCAACGGATTGCCCAGCGAAATCACCAGCTGGCATACTTGACCACCGTGACACTGCAACTTCAGTCACAGATACAGCAGCTGCTGCCACAGACACAGCAGCTACAACAACCATCTCCTCCGCCGGCTCCTGCAACTCCTCCGCAGCAACCGGCCGCTCCTAACCCCTGCTTGTCCCTGCCGGACAAATTTGATGGGGTCCGCAATGATCCTGCCACAGCCACAGTCCAGTCCTACTTCGCTGAGGTCCGTGGTGTCTTCGAGGAGCCTGCCCGAGCCTCTTCTGCCAAGACTGCCCTGCTGAACCTGGTCCAGGGTGTTTCTTCCGTTGGCGAGTACGCCATTCAGTTCCGTGCTCTTGCTTCCGAGTTGTCCTGCAATAGTGAGATTCTCTGCGCGACCTTTAAAAAAGGCCTATCCAGCAACATTAAAGATGTTCTGGCCGCACGAGAAACTCCTGCTAACCTGCATGAACTCATTCATCTTGCCACTCGCATTGACATGCGTTCTTCCGGATGGCGTCTGGAGCTCCGCCTGGATATGGACTTTGTTCGCACGAGGCGTTTTTTCTCCCCGGCTCCTCTCTCCTCTGGTCCTCTGCAATCCGTTCCTGTGCTTCTCGCCGCGGAGGCTATGCAAGTTGACCGGTCTCGCTTGACACCTCAAGAGAGGACACGACGCCGCATGGAGAATCTTTGCCTGTACTATGCCGGTACCGAACACTTCCTGAAGGATTGTCCTATCCGTCCTCCCCGCCTGGAAAGACGTACGCTGACTCCGCACAAAGGTGACACAGTTCTTGATGTCAACTCTGCTTCTCCACGCCTTACTGTGCCTGTGCGGATATCTGCCTCTACCTTCTCCTTCTCTACTATGGTCTTCTTGGATTCCGGATCTGCAGGAAAAATTTTTTTGGCCTCTCTTATCAACAGGTTCTACGTCCCTGTGACCAGTCTCGCCAGACCCCTCTACATCTATTGTATTAACAATAAAAGATTGGACTGTCTCATGCGTTTCCGCACAGAACCCCTCCTAATGTGCATCGGACCTCATCACGGAAAAATTGACTTTTTTTTCCTCAGGTTCTTTGGCCCCAAGAAGAGGGGGAGACCCAAGGGGGGGGGTACTGTTACGCCAAGCGCTCCGGGTCCCCGTTCCTCCCCGGAGCGCTCGCCTCATCCTCGTTGCTGCAGCGCCCCGGTCAGATCCACTGACCGGGTGCGCTGCGGTCCCGCCTCCAGCCGGGATGCGATTCGCGATGCGGGTGGCGCCCGCTCGCGATACGCACCCCGGTCCCCGTACCTGACTCGCTCTCCGTCGGTCCTGTCCCGGCGCGCGCGGCCCCGCTCCCTAGGGCGCGCGCGCGCCGGGTCTCTGCGATTTAAAGGGCCAGTGCACCTATGATGGTGCCTGGCCCAATCTTCCAATTAGCTTAATTAGTTTCCACCTGTGCACTTCCCTATATCACCTCACTTCCCCTGCACTCCCTGGCCGGATCTTGTTGCACTTGTGCCTAGTGAAAGCGTTCCCTTGTTTGTTCCTAGCCCGTGTTCCTGACCTCCTGCCGTTGCCCCTGACTACGATCCTTGCCGCCTGCCCCCGACCTTCTGCTACGTCCGACCTTGCTTCTGCCTACTCCCTTGTACCTCGCCTATCTTCAGCAGTCAGAGAGGTGAGCCGTTGCTAGTGGATACGACCTGGTCACTACCGCCGCAGCAAGACCATCCCGCTTTGCGGCGGGCTCTGGTGAAAACCAGTAGTGACTTAGAACCGGTCCACTAGCACGGTCCTCGCCATCCCTCTCTGGCACAGAGGATCCACCTCCTGCCAGCCGGCATCGTGACAATTGCGAAAGAAAGCCACGGCAAAACTTAGAGTCCCCATCAAATTTATCCGGCAAGGATAATCGTAGGCCGGAAGCGGCCACTCGCTGCGGAGGAGGTGCAGGAGCTGGCGGAGGAGATTGTTGCTGGAGTTGTGGTAATAGCTGCTGTAGCATCACGGTCAGTTGAGACAGCTGGTGGCCTTGTTGCGCTATCTGTTGCGACTGCTGGGCGACCACCGTGGTGAGGTCGGCGACAACTGGCAGTGGGACTTCAGCGGGATCCATGGCCGGATCTACTGTCACGATTCGGCTGGCTGGAGGTGGATCCTCTGTGCCAGAGAGGGATTGGCGTGGACCGTGTTGGTGGACCGGTTCTAAGTTGCTACTGGTATTCACCAGAGCCCGCCGCAAAGCGGGATGGTCTTGCAGCGGCGGTAGCAACCAGGTCATATCCACCAGCAACGGCTCAACCTCTCTGACTGCTGAAGATAGGCGCGGTACAAGGGAGTAGACAAGAGCAAGGTCGGACGTAGCAGAAGGTCAGGGCAGGCAGCAAGGATCGTAGTCAGGGGCAACGGCAGGAGGTCTGGAACACAGGCTAGGAACACACAAGGAAACGCTTTCACTGGCACAATGGCAACAAGATCCGGCGAGGGAGTGCAAGGGAAGTGAGGTATAAATAGGGAGTGCACAGGTGAACACACTAATTAAGCCTGCTGCGCCAATCAGTGGCGCAGTGGCCCTTTAAATTGCAGAGACCCGGCGCGCGCGCCCTAAGGAGCGGGGCCGCGCGCGCCGGGACAAGACCGACGGGGAGCGAGTCAGGTACGGGAGCCGGGACGCGCATCGCGAGCGGGCGCCTCCCGCATCGCGAATCGCATCCCGGCTGAGAGAGATATTGCAGCGCACCCGGTCAGCAGGTCTGACCGGGGCGCTGCAAATGCGAGGATGTTGCGAGCGCTCCGGGGAGGAGTGGGGACCCGGAGCGCTCGGCGTAACAGTGGACAATCCAATATTACTCACTACCTCAAACCTATTATCATCTACCTCCCTATCGTTCCTGGGAAGGGCGGCGTTAAGAAAAGCTTTATTGAGGAGCCCTCACCCTGGCGTCACGAATAGCAAGGGTTAACAAGCACCCTTTAATACCCGCACAGCTACACTCCCCATACCCTACATCCCCCAAGCTACTACACTTTTATAGCAGAACCCATCACTGGATCACACTGTTACATCAGAGCCTGTCACTGGATCTATCTGTTATAGCAGAGCCCATCACTGGATCACACTGTTATAGCAGAGCCCATCACTGGATCACACTGTTATAGCAGAGCCCATCACTGGATCACACTGTTATAGCAGAGCTCATTACTGGATCACACTTTTATAGCAGAGCCCCTCACTGGATCACACTGTTATAGCAGAGCTCATTACTGGATCACACTTTTATAGCAGAGACCATCACTGGATCACACTGTTACATCAGAGCCTGTCACTGGATCACACTGTTATAGCAGAACCCATCACTGGATCACACTGTTACAGCAGGACCCATCAATGGATCACACTGTTATAGCAGAGCCCACTAATGGATCACACTGTTATAGCAGAGCCCATCACTGGATCACACTGTTATAGCAGAGCCCATCACTGGATGACACTGTTATAGCAGAGCCCATCACTGGATGACACTGTTATAGCAGAGCCCTTCACTGGATGACACTGTTATAGCAGAGCCCATCACTGGATGACACTGTTATAGCAGAGCTCATCACTGGATCACACTGTTATAGCAGAGTCCATCACTGGATCACACTGTTATAGCAGAGCCCATCACTGGATGACACTGTTACATCCAAGCTAATTACTGGATCACACTGTTACAGCAGAGCCCACTAATGGATGACACTGTTATAGCAGAGCCCATCACTGGATGACACTGTTATAGCAGAGCCCATCACTGGATGACACTGTTATAGCAGAGCCCATCACTGGATTACACTGTTATAGCAGAACCCATCACTGGATCACACTGTTCTAGCAGAGATCAAACTGTTACATCCAAGCTAATTACTGGATCACACTGTTACATTAGAACCCATTACTAGATCACAATATTTTAGTCACTGGATGGTAATGTTACAGCAGAACTATTTACTGGATCACACTGTTACATCAGACCCTGTCACTGGATCTCACTGTGACCGCAGAGCCCACTAATGGATCTCACTGTTATAGCAGAGCTCATCACTGGATCACACTGTTACAGCAGAGCCCACTAATGGATAACATTGTTATAGCAGAGCCCATCACTGGATCACACTATTATAGCAGAGCCCATCACTGGATCTCACTGTGACAGCAGAGCTCACTAATGGATAACACTGTTATAGCAGAGCCCATCACTGGATCACACTATTATAGCAGAGCCCATCACTGGATCACACTATTATAGCAGAGCCCATCACTGGATCTCACTGTGACAGCAGAGCCCATCACTGGATCACACTATTATAGCAGAGCCCATCACTGGATCACACTATTATAGCAGAGCCCATCACTGGATCACACTATTATAGCAGAGCCCATCACTGGATCACACTATTATAGCAGAGCCCATCACTGGATCACACTATTATAGCAGAGCCCATCACTGGATCACACTATTATAGCAGAGCCCATCACTGGATCACACAGTTATAGCAGAGCCCATCACTGGATAACACTGTTACAGCAGAGCCCATCACTGGATCACACTGTTATAGCAGAGCCCACTAATGGATCACACTGTTACAGCAGAACCCACTAATGGATAACACTATTATAGCAGAGCCCACTAATGGATAACACTGTTATAGCAGAGCCCATCACTGGATCTCACTGTTATAGCAGAGCCCATCACTGGATCACACTGTTATAGCAGAGCCCATCACTGGATCACACTATTATAGCAGAGCCCATCATTGGATCACACTATTATAGCAGAGCCCATCACTGGATCACACAGTTATAGCAGAGCCCATCACTGGATCACACTGTTACAGCAGAGCCCATCACTGGATCACACAGTTATAGCAGAGCCCATCACTGGATCACACTGTTACAGCAGAGCCCATCACTGGATCACACTGTTACAGCAGAGCCCATCACTGGATCACACTATTATAGCAGAGCCCATCACTGGATCACACAGTTATAGCAGAGCCCATCACTGGATCACACTATTATAGCAGAGCCCATCACTGGATCACACAGATATAGCAGAGCCCATCACTGGATCACACAGTTATAGCAGAGCCCATCACTGGATCACACAGTTACAGCAGAGCCCATCACTGGATCACACTGTCATAGCAGAGCCCACTAATGGATAACACTATTATAGCAGAGCCCATCACTGGATCTCACTGTTATAGCAGAGCCCATCACTGTATCTCACTGTGACAGCAGAGCCCATCACTGGATCACACTATTATAGCAGAGCCCATCACTGGATCACACTGTTACAGCAGAGCCCACTAATGGATAACACTATTATAGCAGAGCCCATCACTGGATCACACTGTTATAGCAGAGCCCATCACTGGATCTCACTGTTATAGCAGAGCCCATCACTGTATCTCACTGTGACAGCAGAACCCATCACTGGATCATACTATTATAGCAGAGCCCATCACTGGATCACACAGTTATAGCAGAGCCCATCACTGGATCTCACTGTGACAGCAGAGCCCATCACTGGATCTCACTGTGACAGCAGAGCCCATCACTGGATCACACTATTATAGAAGAGCCCATCACTGGATCACACTATTATAGCAGAGCCCATCACTGGATCACACTATTATAGCAGAGCCCATCACTGGATCACACTGTTACAGCAGAGCCCATCACTGGATCACACTGTTATAGCAGAGCCCATCACTGGATCACACTATTATAGCAGAGCCCATCACTGGATCACACTATTATAGCAGAGCCCATCACTGGATCACACTATTATAGCAGAGCCCATCACTGGATCACACTATTATAGCAGAGCCCATCACTGGATCTCACTGTGACAGCAGAGCCCATCACTGGATCTCACTGTGACAGCAGAGCCCATCACTGGATCTCACTGTGACAGCAGAGACCATCACTGGATCACACTATTATAGCAGAGACCATCACTGGATCACACTATTATAGCAGAGCCCATCACTGGATCACACTATTATAGCAGAGCCCATCACTGGATCACACTATTCTAGCAGAGCCCATCACTGGATCACACAGTTATGGCAGAGCCCATCACTGGATCACACTGTTACATCAGAGCCTGTCACTGGATCACACTGTTATAGCAGAACCCATCACTGGATCACACTGTTACAGCAGGACCCATCAATGGATCACACTGTTATAGCAGAGCCCACTAATGGATCACACTGTTATAGCAGAGCCCATCACTGGATCACACTGTTATAGCAGAGCCCATCACTGGATGACACTGTTATAGCAGAGCCCATCACTGGATGACACTGTTATAGCAGAGCCCTTCACTGGATGACACTGTTATAGCAGAGCCCATCACTGGATGACACTGTTATAGCAGAGCTCATCACTGGATCACACTGTTATAGCAGAGTCCATCACTGGATCACACTGTTATAGCAGAGCCCATCACTGGATGACACTGTTACATCCAAGCTAATTACTGGATCACACTGTTACAGCAGAGCCCACTAATGGATGACACTGTTATAGCAGAGCCCATCACTGGATGACACTGTTATAGCAGAGCCCATCACTGGATGACACTGTTATAGCAGAGCCCATCACTGGATTACACTGTTATAGCAGAACCCATCACTGGATCACACTGTTCTAGCAGAGATCAAACTGTTACATCCAAGCTAATTACTGGATCACACTGTTACATTAGAACCCATTACTAGATCACAATATTTTAGTCACTGGATGGTAATGTTACAGCAGAACTATTTACTGGATCACACTGTTACATCAGACCCTGTCACTGGATCTCACTGTGACCGCAGAGCCCACTAATGGATCTCACTGTTATAGCAGAGCTCATCACTGGATCACACTGTTACAGCAGAGCCCACTAATGGATAACATTGTTATAGCAGAGCCCATCACTGGATCACACTATTATAGCAGAGCCCATCACTGGATCTCACTGTGACAGCAGAGCTCACTAATGGATAACACTGTTATAGCAGAGCCCATCACTGGATCACACTATTATAGCAGAGCCCATCACTGGATCACACTATTATAGCAGAGCCCATCACTGGATCTCACTGTGACAGCAGAGCCCATCACTGGATCACACTATTATAGCAGAGCCCATCACTGGATCACACTATTATAGCAGAGCCCATCACTGGATCACACTATTATAGCAGAGCCCATCACTGGATCACACTATTATAGCAGAGCCCATCACTGGATCACACTATTATAGCAGAGCCCATCACTGGATCACACTATTATAGCAGAGCCCATCACTGGATCACACAGTTATAGCAGAGCCCATCACTGGATAACACTGTTACAGCAGAGCCCATCACTGGATCACACTGTTATAGCAGAGCCCACTAATGGATCACACTGTTACAGCAGAACCCACTAATGGATAACACTATTATAGCAGAGCCCACTAATGGATAACACTGTTATAGCAGAGCCCATCACTGGATCTCACTGTTATAGCAGAGCCCATCACTGGATCACACTGTTATAGCAGAGCCCATCACTGGATCACACTATTATAGCAGAGCCCATCATTGGATCACACTATTATAGCAGAGCCCATCACTGGATCACACAGTTATAGCAGAGCCCATCACTGGATCACACTGTTACAGCAGAGCCCATCACTGGATCACACAGTTATAGCAGAGCCCATCACTGGATCACACTGTTACAGCAGAGCCCATCACTGGATCACACTGTTACAGCAGAGCCCATCACTGGATCACACTATTATAGCAGAGCCCATCACTGGATCACACAGTTATAGCAGAGCCCATCACTGGATCACACTATTATAGCAGAGCCCATCACTGGATCACACAGATATAGCAGAGCCCATCACTGGATCACACAGTTATAGCAGAGCCCATCACTGGATCACACAGTTACAGCAGAGCCCATCACTGGATCACACTGTCATAGCAGAGCCCACTAATGGATAACACTATTATAGCAGAGCCCATCACTGGATCTCACTGTTATAGCAGAGCCCATCACTGTATCTCACTGTGACAGCAGAGCCCATCACTGGATCACACTATTATAGCAGAGCCCATCACTGGATCACACTGTTACAGCAGAGCCCACTAATGGATAACACTATTATAGCAGAGCCCATCACTGGATCACACTGTTATAGCAGAGCCCATCACTGGATCTCACTGTTATAGCAGAGCCCATCACTGTATCTCACTGTGACAGCAGAACCCATCACTGGATCATACTATTATAGCAGAGCCCATCACTGGATCACACAGTTATAGCAGAGCCCATCACTGGATCTCACTGTGACAGCAGAGCCCATCACTGGATCTCACTGTGACAGCAGAGCCCATCACTGGATCACACTATTATAGAAGAGCCCATCACTGGATCACACTATTATAGCAGAGCCCATCACTGGATCACACTATTATAGCAGAGCCCATCACTGGATCACACTGTTACAGCAGAGCCCATCACTGGATCACACTGTTATAGCAGAGCCCATCACTGGATCACACTATTATAGCAGAGCCCATCACTGGATCACACTATTATAGCAGAGCCCATCACTGGATCACACTATTATAGCAGAGCCCATCACTGGATCACACTATTATAGCAGAGCCCATCACTGGATCTCACTGTGACAGCAGAGCCCATCACTGGATCTCACTGTGACAGCAGAGCCCATCACTGGATCTCACTGTGACAGCAGAGACCATCACTGGATCACACTATTATAGCAGAGACCATCACTGGATCACACTATTATAGCAGAGCCCATCACTGGATCACACTATTATAGCAGAGCCCATCACTGGATCACACTATTCTAGCAGAGCCCATCACTGGATCACACAGTTATGGCAGAGCCCATCACTGGATCACACTGTTACAGCAGAGCCCATCACTGGATCACACTGTTATAGCAGAGCCCACTAATGGATCACACTGTTACAGCAGAACCCACTAATGGATAACACTATTATAGCAGAGCCCACTAATGGATAACACTGTTATAGCAGAGCCCATCACTGGATCTCACTGTTAAAGCAGAGCCCATCACTGGATCACACTGTTATAGCAGAGCCCATCACTGGATCACACTATTATAGCAGAGCCCATCACTGGATCACACTATTATAGCAGAGCCCATCATTGGATCACACTATTATAGCAGAGCCCATCACTGGATCACACTGTTATAGCAGAGCCCATCACTGGATCTCACTGTTATAGCAGAGCCCATCACTGGATCTCACTGTGACAGCAGAGCCTATCACTGGATCACACTGTTATAGTAGAGCCCATCACTGGATCACACAGTTATAGCAGAGCCCATCACTGGATCACACTGTTACAGCAGAGCCCATCACTGGATCACACTGTTACAGCAGAGCCCATCACTGGATCACACTGTTATAGCAGAGCCCACTAATGGATCACACTGTTACAGCAGAACCCACTAATGGATAACACTATTATAGCAGAGCCCACTAATGGATAACACTGTTATAGCAGAGCCAATCACTGGATCTCACTGTTATAGCAGAGCCCATCACTGGATCACACTGTTATAGCAGAGCCCATCACTGTATCTCACTGTGACAGCAGAGCCCATCACTGGATCACACTATTATAGCAGAGCCCATCACTGGATCACACTGTTACAGCAGAGCCCACTAATGGATAACACTATTATAGCAGAGCCCATCACTGGATCACACTGTTATAGCAGAGCCCATCACTGGATCTCACTGTTATAGCAGAGCCCATCACTGTATCTCACTGTGACAGCAGAACCCATCACTGGATCATACTATTATAGCAGAGCCCATCACTGGATCACACAGTTATAGCAGAGCCCATCACTGGATCTCACTGTGACAGCAGAGCCCATCACTGGATCTCACTGTGACAGCAGAGCCCATCACTGGATCACACTATTATAGAAGAGCCCATCACTGGATCACACTATTATAGCAGAGCCCATCACTAGATCACACTATTATAGCAGAGCCCATCACTGGATCACACTGTTACAGCAGAGCCCATCACTGGATCACACTGTTATAGCAGAGCCCATCACTGGATCACACTATTATAGCAGAGCCCATCATTGGATCACACTATTATAGCAGAGCCCATCACTGGATCACACTGTTATAGCAGAGCCCATCACTGGATCTCACTGTTATAGCAGAGCCCATCACTGTATCTCACTGTGACAGCAGAACCCATCACTGGATCATACTATTATAGCAGAGCCCATCACTGGATCACACAGTTATAGCAGAGCCCATCACTGGATCTCACTGTGACAGCAGAGCCCATCACTGGATCTCACTGTGACAGCAGAGCCCATCACTGGATCACACTATTATAGAAGAGCCCATCACTGGATCACACTATTATAGCAGAGCCCATCACTAGATCACACTATTATAGCAGAGCCCATCACTGGATCACACTGTTACAGCAGAGCCCATCACTGGATCACACTGTTATAGCAGAGCCCATCACTGGATCACACTATTATAGCAGAGCCCATCATTGGATCACACTATTATAGCAGAGCCCATCACTGGATCACACTGTTATAGCAGAGCCCATCACTGGATCTCACTGTTATAGCAGAGCCCATCACTGGATCTCACTGTGACAGCAGAGCCTATCACTGGATCACACTGTTATAGTAGAGCCCATCACTGGATCACACAGTTATAGCAGAGCCCATCACTGAATCACACTGTTACAGCAGAGCCCATCACTGGATCACACTGTTACAGCAGAGCCCATCACTGGATCACACTGTTATAGCAGAGCCCACTAATGGATCACACTGTTACAGCAGAACCCACTAATGGATAACACTATTATAGCAGAGCCCACTAATGGATAACACTGTTATAGCAGAGCCCATCACTGGATCTCACTGTTATAGCAGAGCCCATCACTGGATCACACTGTTATAGCAGAGCCCATCACTGGATCACACTATTATAGCAGAGCCCATCACTGGATCACACTATTATAGCAGAGCCCATCATTGGATCACACTATTATAGCAGAGCCCATCACTGGATCACACAGTTATAGCAGAGCCCATCACTGGATCTCACTGTGACAGCAGAGCCCATCACTGGATCTCACTGTGACAGCAGAGCCTATCACTGGATCACACTGTTATAGTAGAGCCCATCACTGGATCACACAGTTATAGCAGAGCCCATCACTGGATCACACTGTTACAGCAGAGCCCATCACTGGATCACACTGTTACAGCAGAGCCCATCACTGGATCACACTGTTATAGCAGAGCCCACTAATGGATCACACTGTTACAGCAGAACCCACTAATGGATAACACTATTATAGCAGAGCCCACTAATGGATAACACTGTTATAGCAGAGCCCATCACTGGATCTCACTGTTATAGCAGAGCCCATCACTGGATCACACTGTTATAGCAGAGCCCATCACTGGATCACACTATTATAGCAGAGCCCATCACTGGATCACACTATTATAGCAGAGCCCATCATTGGATCACACTATTATAGCAGAGCCCATCACTGGATCACACAGTTATAGCAGAGCCCATCACTGGATCACACTGTTACAGCAGAGCCCATCACTGGATCACACTGTTATAGCAGAGCCCATCACTGGATCACACTATTATAGCAGAGCCCATCACTGGATCACACTATTATAGCAGAGCCCATCACTGGATCACACTATTATAGCAGAGCCCATCACTGGATCACACAGTTATAGCAGAGCCCATCACTGGATCACACTATTATAGCAGAGCCCATCACTGGATCACACAGTTATAGCAGAGCCCATCACTGGATCACACAGTTATAGCAGAGCCCATCACTGGATCACACAGTTACAGCAGAGCCCATCACTGGATCACACTGTTATAGCAGAGCCCACTAATGGATAACACTATTATAGCAGAGCCCATCACTGGATCTCACTGTTATAGCAGAGCCCATCACTGTATCTCACTGTGACAGCAGAGCCCATCACTGGATCACACTATTATAGCAG
Source organism: Hyla sarda (assembly GCF_029499605.1). Taxonomy (NCBI): domain Eukaryota; kingdom Metazoa; phylum Chordata; class Amphibia; order Anura; family Hylidae; genus Hyla; species Hyla sarda. The sequence goes on along the minus strand of NC_079192.1, from coordinate 60,470,053 downwards.
AGCCCATCACTGGATCACACTGTTACAGCAGAGCCCACTAATGGATAACACTATTATAGCAGAGCCCATCACTGGATCACACTGTTACAGCAGAGCCCATCACTGGATCCCACTGTTATAGCAGAGCCCATCACTGTATCTCACTGTGACAGCAGAACCCATCACTGGATCATACTATTATAGCAGAGCCCATCACTGGATCACACAGTTATAGCAGAGCCCATCACTGGATCTCACTGTGACAGCAGAGCCCATCACTGGATCTCACTGTGACAGCAGAGCCCATCACTGGATCACACTGTTATAGCAGAGCCCATCACTGGATCTCACTGTTATAGCAGAGCCCATCACTGTATCTCACTGTGACAGCAGAGCCCATCACTGGATCACACTATTATAGCAGAGCCCATCACTGGATCACACTATTATAGCAGAGCCCATCACTGGATCACACTATTATAGCAGAGCCCATCACTGGATCACACTGTTACAGCAGAGCCCATCACTGGATCACACTGTTATAGCAGAGCCCATCACTGGATCACACTATTATAGCAGAGCCCATCACTGGATCACACTATTATAGCAGAGCCCATCACTGGATCACACTATTATAGCAGAGCCCATCACTGGATCACACAGTTATAGCAGAGCCCATCACTGGATCACACTATTATAGCAGAGCCCATCACTGGATCACACAGTTATAGCAGAGCCCATCACTGGATCACACAGTTATAGCAGAGCCCATCACTGGATCACACAGTTACAGCAGAGCCCATCACTGGATCACACTGTTATAGCAGAGCCCACTAATGGATAACACTATTATAGCAGAGCCCATCACTGGATCTCACTGTTATAGCAGAGCCCATCACTGTATCTCACTGTGACAGCAGAGCCCATCACTGGATCACACTATTATAGCAGAGCCCATCACTGGATCACACTGTTACAGCAGAGCCCACTAATGGATAACACTATTATAGCAGAGCCCATCACTGGATCACACTGTTACAGCAGAGCCCATCACTGGATCCCACTGTTATAGCAGAGCCCATCACTGTATCTCACTGTGACAGCAGAACCCATCACTGGATCATACTATTATAGCAGAGCCCATCACTGGATCACACAGTTATAGCAGAGCCCATCACTGGATCTCACTGTGACAGCAGAGCCCATCACTGGATCTCACTGTGACAGCAGAGCCCATCACTGGATCACACTGTTATAGCAGAGCCCATCACTGGATCTCACTGTTATAGCAGAGCCCATCACTGTATCTCACTGTGACAGCAGAGCCCATCACTGGATCACACTATTATAGCAGAGCCCATCACTGGATCACACTATTATAGCAGAGCCCATCACTGGATCACACTATTATAGCAGAGCCCATCACTGGATCACACTGTTACAGCAGAGCCCATCACTGGATCACACTGTTATAGCAGAGCCCATCACTGGATCACACTATTATAGCAGAGCCCATCACTGGATCACACAGTTATAGCAGAACCCATCACTGGATCACACTGTTATAGCAGAACCCATCACTGGATCACACTGTTATAGCAGAACCCATCACTGGATCACACTGCTATAGCAGAGCCCATCACTGGATCACACTGTTATAGCAGAGCCCATCACTGGATCACACTGTTATAGCAGAGCCCATCACTGGATCACACTATTATAGCAGAGCCCATCAGTGGATCTCACTGTGACTGCAGAGCTCATCACTAGATCACACGACACTAGCCCTAATCGCACATGCATACACTGCACTCTGACGGCCCGGCGCTGCGCTCACTGTAGCACCACAGTCTGGCCACTGGATTGCAGCGCATCAATCTCAGCCCCACTGCATTGCAGCGGTTGCATCCTTCGTCGTGGCCCCGCCCATTCTCTAGGTTCTTCATTTGCATAGCGGCAGCCCTCTCAGCCAATCGGGAGGCCCGGGAGCTGCTGCCTCGGATGAGGACAGGGAGTGGCGATGCGCTTGCGCACTAGCTCCTGCTGCAAGTCCTTTATTGCAGCCCGGGTATAGGGAGATCGGGGGCAGCGCATCCTCATCCGCCTCCTCCTCCTCCTCCTCCTCTGCGCCCTCCGTCCGCTGCACAGTCCTGTGTCCGTCAGCCCCCCGCCCTGCTCCGAGGGGAGAGCCGCCAGCATGTCCTACCAGGGCAAGAAGAACATTCCCCGCATCACGGTGAGTGGGAGGAGGGCAGCGGGATGGAGCAGAGCCCGGGAGCACCAGCCTGGGAGACCAGCAGACACGTCTACCGGGGATGCCAGCCCAGAGCTTTGTCATAGGGGCAGGCGGTGTGTGAGCGGTGCCTGGCAGCGGCTGGGATGTGTACTACAGTGTACAGAGGATGTATAGTGTATACAGTGTATAGATGGTGTGGGGTATATACAGTGTATAGATGGTGTGGGGTATATACAGTGTACAGAGGATGTAGAGTGTATACAGTGTACAGAGGATGTATAGTGTATAGATGGTGTGGGGTATATACAGTGTACAGAGGATGTAGAGTGTATACAGTGTACAGAGGATGTATAGTGTATACAGATGGTGTGGGGTATATACAGTGTACAGAGGATCTATAGTGTATAGATGGTGTGGGGTATATACAGTGTACAGAGGATGTAGAGTGTATACAGTGTACAGAGGATGTATAGTGTATACAGTGTACAGAGGATGTAGAGTGTATACAGTGTACAGAGGATGTAGAGTATATACAGTGTACAGAGGATGTAGAGTATATACAGTGTACAGAGGATGTATAGTGTATACAGTGTACAGAGGATGTATAGTGTATACAGATGGTGTGGGGTATATACAGTGTACAGAGGATGTATAGTGTATAGATGGTGTGGGGTATATACAGTGTACAGAGGATGTAGAGTGTATACAGTGTACAGAGGATGTAGAGTGTATACAATGTACAGAGGATGTAGAGTGTATACAGTGTACAGAGGATGTAGAGTGTATACAATGTACAGAGGATGTAGAGTGTATACAGTGTACAGAGGATGTAGAGTGTATACAGTGTACAGAGGATGTAGAGTGTATACAGTGTACAGAGGATGTAGAGTGTATACAGTGTACAGAGGATGTAGAGTGTATACAGTGTACAGAGGATGTAGAGTATATACAGTGTACAGAGGATGTATAGTATATACAGTGTACAGAGGATGTAGAGTGTGTACAGTGTACAGAGGATGTAGAGTGTATACAGTGTACAGAGGATGTAGAGTGTGTACAGTGTACAGAGGATGTAGAGTGTGTACAGTGTACAGAGGATGTAGAGTATATACAGTGTACAGAGGATGTATAGTATATATAGTGTACAGAGGATGAATAGTGTATACAGTGTACAGAGGATGAATAGTGTATACAGTGTACAGAGGATGTAGAGTGTATACAGTGTACAGAGGATGTATAGTGTATACAGTGTACAGAGGATGTATAGTGTATACAGTGTACAGAGGATGCATAGTGTATACAGTGTACAGAGGGTGTATAGTGTATATACAGTGTACAGAGGATGTATAGTGTATACAGAGGATGTAGAGTGTATACAGTGTACAGAGGATGTATAGTGTATACAGTGTACAGAGGATGCATAGTGTATACAGTGTACAGAGGGTGTATAGTGTATATACAGTGTACAGAGGATGTATAGTGTATACAGAGGATGTATAGTGTATACAGTGTACAGAGGATGTATAGTGTATACAGTGTACAGAGGATGTAGAGTGTATACAGTGTACAGAGGATGTAGAGTGTATACAGTGTACAGAGGATGTAGAGTGTATACAGTGTACAGAGGATGTAGAGTGTATACAGTGTACAGAGGATGTAGAGTGTATACAATGTACAGAGGATGTAGAGTGTATACAGTGTACAGAGGATGAATAGTGTATACAGTGTACAGAGGATGTAGAGTGTATACAGTGTACAGAGGATGTAGAGTGTATACAGTGTACAGAGGATGTAGAGTGTATACAGTGTACAGAGGATGAATAGTGTATACAGTGTACAGAGGATGAATAGTGTATACAGTGTACAGAGGATGAATAGTGTATACAGTGTACAGAGGATGTAGAGTGTATACAGTGTACAGAGGATGTAGAGTGTATACAGTGTACAGAGGATGCATAGTGTATACAGTGTACAGAGGATGTATAGTGTATACAGTGTACAGAGGATGTATAGTGTATACAGTGTATAGATGGTGCAGGGTATATACAGTGTATAGAAGATATGGGGTATATACAATGTATATGGATGGGGTATATACGGTGTATAGAGGCTAGGGGGTATACACAGTGCATAGAGGATGTGGAATATATAAAGTGTGTAGAGGATGCAGTGTATATACAGAGTATAGGTGGTGTGGGGTATATACAGTGTGTAGAGGATGCAGAGTATATACAGTGTATGGAAGATGAAGGCATATACAGCGTATTATCTACAGAGGATGGGAGGTATATACATTGTATAGAAGATATGGGGCATATAGAATGTATGATACATGTATAATCTACAGTGGTTGTGGGGTATATACAATGTTTGGACTATGGGAGGATGCAGGATGGATACAGTGTATCAGCTATACAGTCATGGCCGTAAATGTTGGCACCCCTGAAATCTTTCAAGAAAATGAAGTATTTGCCACATAAAAGGATTGCAGTAACACATGTTTTGCTATACACATGTTTATTCCCTTTGTGTTTATTGGAACTAAACCAAAAAAGGGAGGTAAAATAGCAAATTGGACATAATGTCACCAAACTCCAAAAATGGGCTGGACAAAATTATTGGCACCCTTTCAAAATTGTGTAAAAATAAAATAGTTTCAAGCATGTGATGCTCCTTTAAACGCACCTGGGGCAAGTTACAGGTGTTGGCAATGTAAAAATCCCAACTGAAAGCAGATAAAAAGGAGAGAAGTTCACTTAGTCTTTGCATTGTGTGTCTGTGTGTGCCACACTAAGCATGGACAACAGAAAGAGGAGAAGAGAACTGTCTGAGGACTTGAGAACCAAAATTGTGGAAAAATATCAACAATCTCAAGGTTATAAGTCCATCTCCAGAGATCTAGATTTACCTTTGTCCACAGTGCGCAACATTATCAAGAAGTTTGCAACCCATGACACTGTAGATAATCTCCCTGGTCGTGGACGGAAGAGAAAAATTGATGAAAGGTATCAACGTAGGATAGTCCGGATGGTGGATAAGCAGCCCCAAACAAGTTCCAAAGATATTCAATCTGTCGAGCATCAGTGTCAGCGCGAACTATTCGTCAACATTTAAATGAAATGAAACGCTATGGCAGGAGACCCAGGAGGACCCCACTGCTGACACAGAGACATAAAAAACAAGACTACATTGTGCTAAAATGAACTTGAGTAAGCCAAAATCCTTCTGGGAAAATGTCTTGTGGACAGATGAGACCAAGATAGAGCTTTTTGGTAAAGCAAATCATTCTACTGTTTACTGAAAATGGAATGAGGCCTACAAAGAAAAGAACACAGTACCTACAGAGAAAAAAGTGAAAAACACACACACTTTATTAAACACGTCACGCCATGCCCCCCTCCATTCATGTCTATGGGAGGGGGTGTGACGGCAATCATGCCCCCTCCCATAGACATGAATGGAGGGGGCGTGGCATGACATCACGTCCCCAGTCCCGGAAACCCGGAGGTTTCCGAAACTGGAGATGCAGCTCCTGCATAGAATGCGGGTGCTGCAGGGAGATCGCGGGGGGTCCCAGCGGCGGGCCCCCTTTGATCAGACATATTATCCCCTATCCTTTTGGATAGGGGATAAAATGTTTTTGCCCGAAATACCCCTTTAAAATTGCTGTTGGGAAAAGGCGCCCTTCCAATAAGAGAGACCTGGAGCAGTTTGTAAAGGAAGAGTGGTCCAACATCCTGGCTGAGAGGTGTAAGAAGCTTATTGATGGTTATGGGAAGCGACTGATTTCAGTTATTTTTTCCAAAGGGTTTGCAACTAAATATTAAGTTAAAGGGGTAGTCCAGTGCTGAAAAACGTATCTCCTATCCTAAGGATAGGGGATAAGTTTCAGATTGTGGGGGGCCGACCGCTGGCCCCCCCAACCCCCCCCCCCCCCCCGTGATCTCCTGTACGGGGCCACGGCTCGCTGGCCAAATAGCGGGTGCCGACCACCGCACGAAGCGGCGGCTGACACGCCCCCTCAATACAGCGCTCTGGCAGATCCGGAGATTGCCGAAGGCAGCGCTCCTGCTCTGCCATAGAGTTGTATTAAGGGGGCGTGTCGCCGCCGCCTCCTGTGGTGGTCAACACGCCCCCGTACAGGAGATCGCAGGGGGCCCCAGCAGTCGGACCCCCTGCGATCTGAAACTTATCCCCTATGCTTAGGATAGGGGATAAGTTTTTCAGCACTGGACATCTCCTTTAATGGTGCCAATAATTTTGTCCAGCCCATTTTTGGAGTTTGGTGTGACATTATGTCCAATTTGCTTTTTTTCCCTCCCTTTTTTGGTTTAGTTACAATACACACAAAGGGAATAAACATGTGTAGCAAATCATGTGTAACTGCAATCCTTATCTGTGAGAAATACTTCATTTTCTTGAAAAACTTCAGGGGGGGCTAACATTTATGGCCATGATTGTAGATGATGCAGGATGTATACAGTGTATAGCTATAGAGGATAGAGGATGTATACAGTGTATAGCTATAGAGGATGTATACAGTGTATAGCTATAGATGATGCAGGATGTATACAGTATATAGCTATAGAGGATGTATACAGTGTATAGCTATAGAGGATGCAGGATGTATACAGTGTATAGCTATAGAGGATGCAGGATGTATACAGTGTATAGCTATAGAGGATGTATACAGTGTATAGCTATAGAGGATGCAGGATGTATACAGTGTATAGCTATAGAGGATGTATACAGTGTATAGCTATAGAGGATGCAGGATGTATACAGTGTATAGCTATAGAGGATGTATACAGTGTATAGCTATAGAGGATGCAGGATGTATACAGTGTATAGCTATAGAGGATGCAGGATGTATACAGTGTATAGCTATAGATGATGCAGGATGTAAACAGTGTATAGCTATAGAGGTTGCAGGATGTATACAGTGTATAGCTATAGACTATGCATGATGTATACAGTGTATAGCTATAGAGGTTGCAGGATGTATACAGTGTATAGCTATAGACTATGCATGATGTATACAGTGTATAGCTGTAGAGGATGCAGGGTGTATACAGTCTAAAGCTATAGAGGATGTATACAGTGTATAGCTATAGAGGTTGCAGGATGTATACAGTGTATAGCTATAGACTATGCAGGATGTATACAGTGTATAGCTGTAGAGGATGCAGGATGTATACAGTGTAAAGCTATAGAGGATGTATACAGTGTATAGCTATAGAGGATGCAGGGTGTATACATTGTAAAGCTATATAGGATGTATACAGTGTGTAGCTATAGAGGATGCAGGATGTATACAGTGTATAGCTATAGAGGATGCAGGATGTATACAGTGTATAGCTATAGAGGATGTATACAGTGTATAGCTATAGATGATGCAGGGTGTATACAGTGTATAGCTATAGAGGATGCAGGATGTATACAGTGTATAGCTATAGACTATGCAGGATGTATACAGTGTATAGCTGTAGAGGATGCAGGGTGTATACAGTGTAAAGCTATAGAGGATGTATACAGTGTATAGCTATAGATGATGCAGGGTGTATACAGTGTATAGCTATAGAGGATGCAGGATGTATACAGTGTATAGCTATAGAGGATGCAGGATGTATACAGTGTATAGCTGTAGAGGATGCAGGATGTATACAGTGTAAAGCTATAGAGGATGTATACAGTGTATAGCTATAGAGGATGCAGGATGTATACAGTGTATAGCTATAGAGGATGCAGGATGTATACAGTGTATAGCTATAGAGGATGTATACAGTGTATAGCTATAGATGATGCAGGGTGTATACAGTGTATAGCTATAGAGGATGCAGGATGTATACAGTGTATAGCTATAGAGGATGTATACAGTGTATAGCTATAGAGGATGCAGGATGTATACAGTGTAAAGCTATAGAGGATGTATACAGTGTATAGCTATAGACTATGCAGGATGTATACAGTGTATAGCTGTAGAGGATGCAGGGTGTATACAGTGTAAAGCTATAGAGGATGTATACAGTGTATAGCTAGAGATGATGCAGGGTGTATACAGTGTATAGCTATAGATGATGCAGGGTGTATACAGTGTATAGCTATAGAGGATGCAGGATGTATACAGTGTATAGCTATAGAGGATGTATACAGTGTATAGCTATAGAGGATGCAGGATGTATACAGTGTATAGCTATAGAGGATGTATACAGTGTATAGCTAGAGATGATGCAGGGTGTATACAGTGTATAGCTATAGATGATGCAGGGTGTATACAGTGTATAGCTATAGAGGATGCAGGGTGTATACAGTGTATAGCTATAGAGGATGCAGGATGTATACAGTGTATAGCTATAGAGGATGTATACAGTGTATAGCTATAGATGATGCAGGGTGTATACAGTGTATAGCTATAGAGGATGCAGGATGTATACAGTGTAAAGCTATAGAGGATGTATACAGTGTATAGCTATAGAGGATGCAGGATGTATACAGTGTATAGCTATAGAGGATGCAGGATGTATACAGTGTATAGCTATAGAGGATGTATACAGTGTATAGCTATAGATGATGCAGGGTGTATACAGTGTATAGCTATAGAGGATGCAGGATGTATACAGTGTATAGCTATAGAGGATGTATACAGTGTATAGCTATAGAGGATGCAGGATGTATACAGTGTAAAGCTATAGAGGATGTATACAGTGTATAGCTATAGACTATGCAGGATGTATACAGTGTATAGCTGTAGAGGATGCAGGGTGTATACAGTGTAAAGCTATAGAGGATGTATACAGTGTATAGCTAGAGATGATGCAGGGTGTATACAGTGTATAGCTATAGATGATGCAGGGTGTATACAGTGTATAGCTATAGAGGATGCAGGATGTATACAGTGTATAGCTATAGAGGATGTATACAGTGTATAGCTATAGAGGATGCAGGATGTATACAGTGTATCAGCTATGGTGGATACATGGTGTGCAGGTAGCAGGGAGACAGAGAGTGTATTGGACGGCTGCTGATGTTGCCAGGTTGGGCAGTGATGTGATTGGCCCAGGCAGATATGTGTACTCCCAGCAGTGTGCTGTCCTCTAGCAGGTGCCATGTTGTAGTTGTGTAATGTATCTAGAGAGTCCCTTATACATGTATACAGTACATACATCAGCACAGTACAGTATTGTGTAAGGTACTACATAGATGTACGTATACACCAGGCAATGTACTATATTCGATCAGGCATTTACTATGTATTGATTGCTTTTCCTAGTATACTGTATGTATGTATGTATACTTAGATGTATGTATACTAGAGCACTGTATTGTGTAGGGTACCATATGCCATAAATTCACACATACAGCATAGCTGTATACAGTATTGCGTAGAGTACTATATATGTATATACATACACCGTTACAACAGTGTATTATGTGGGTATATGTATATACATATCACAAGAGTGTATTCCTTACAGTATTATGTGTTTATGTATATACATTTACCATCATAGCTGTGGTGCATACAGTACTATATATACAGGTATATACATACACCATCACAGCAGTGTATTGTGTACAGTATTATATGGGTATATGTATACACAGTCACAACTGTAGTGTATACAGTACCTTATAGGTATATGTATACACAATCACATCTACAGTGTATACAGTACCATATAAGTATATGTATGCACAATCACAGTTATGGTATATTCAGGTATATACATACACATTATTGTATTGTATACAGTACTATATAGGTATATGTACATACATTCACATCACAGTAGTGTATTGTATAAGGTACCATATACCATGGCTTGACAAATCCCAGACACCGGGTTGCCATGGTGACAGATAATTTAATCCTGGTGCTTAGGTTTTTTGTCAGCCTTTTTTCTCTTTTTTTTTTTTTTTTTTAACTCTTCCCACCCCCATGATGTAAAGGTATGTTATGGGGAGCAGTAAATAACGTGCCGCGATGTGCATTTACTTCATGGTGACCCCGTGCGCTCCAAATCCGAGTCTGCGGGATAGGTGGCGGGAGCCTACTTTTAAACACAGCTGCGCTCCCGCACCTTGGCGGTTTGACCCTATAGATGTTGCCAAGGTCCTTACAGGCTCCCCGTCATCCGTTGGCAACCCAGTGATGCGGTTGCAAGGTTCCTATGGTTGCCATGGCAGTCGGAGGCCAAACCATGGCCTATGGGTGTGCTAGCTATGGAAGCCTGTGAGGCCCAGCCACAGGCCAAATGTCAGTATGTAACTTACAGGTATAGTATACAGCAGTGCCGCTGTGTTTGCTATGTGAGCTACCTACAAATTTGTCAAGCCCTGCGGCATTTGCTATACCCTACTGTGTTGGTGCCTGTGTAATTTACAGGAGGAGAGTCATCAAGACTTATGCCCAGCAAAAGTTGACTAGTTGCCCATAGCAACCAGTCAGATCGCTTCTTTCATTTTTAACAAGGCCTCCTCTTAGAAATGAAAGAAGCGATCTGATTGGTTGCTATGGGCAACTGGTCAACTTTTTCTCAGCATAGGTTTTGATGAATCTCCCTCATAGTATGTATGTATGACAGTATTATATTGTATATGGTACTGTATAGATATGTATACAATACATACAATCATGTCATATAACACACACCTGTGGTCTTCAAACCGTGGACCTCCAGCTGTTGCAAAACTACAACTCCCAGCATGCCCGGACAGCCGATGGCTGTCCGGGCATGCTGGGAGTTGTGGTTTTGCAACAGCTGGAGGTCCACAGTTTGAAGACTGAGTTCCTACACTGTATACTACAATGTATGGCCAGATCACAATATACCAGTGGTCTTCAACCTGCGGACCTCCAGATGTTGCAAAACTACAACTCCCAGCATGCCCGGGCAGCCAACGGCTGTCCGGGCATGCTGGGAGTTGTAGTTTTGCAACATCTGGAGGTCCGCAGGTTGGAGACCACTGCCCTATACTATAGAGCTGTATATACAGACACTGCTTGCTTAAGTATATGCCGCACCCCTGCTCCCCCACTCCTCTATATGGTGGTACCAGCAGGTTACCTCCTTATACTCCCTGTATTATGGAGGCCAGTGATGCTTCACTATTGATGAGGTGATATATCTGCAGGTATAGTGCCAGCTGCATCCTGGGTATTTTCCTGGGCATTGCCCTCAGCAGTGATTGTCATCCTTTTTCTGTGCTGGATTGTAATGATAATAGTCCCATGTAGTGGTGGCGGATCTGGCGAGTGATGAACAGATGGGGTTACGGTGACACACATAAGAGGAGCGGGCAGCATGCTGACAATAGAGGAGCGTCACCCGTACACGCAGGCATTTCTGCAATTATCCTCGTATAATGGGGGCGTGCTGCGGAGCCTGACACACAGACGCTGCTCTCTCTCTCTCTCTCTCTCTCTCTCTGCAGCCACGTACATGTCACCGCCATATAACCACACGTATAGATACATACACACACACACACAACTCCCTGCCATACGTAAACCATTATGGGGGTAGCCATGGATGCAGTTATATCCCCCTGTGTGTATTAAGCATCAGAGGATATGTCGGTAAAATGGCGAACGCTCCTCTACAGACAGATGACATATTGTAAGGGAGGCATGGCTGCCCTGACCCACTTAGGAGAATCCCCGGCTGCTGCTGATACCAATGGAGTGATATTGAGTATTGACAGGACGAGAGGGAATCAGACACAGTGGGATGAATACCCCCGAATGATCCATCATGGTGATAGGATGTACATGTTATTAGATGGTGGCAAACAAAATTACTCATCATATAAGAATATATATATATCTTTTAGTGTGGTTTTCTGTCTTCTATCTATCTGTCAATTTTATATCTATCTCACATTTATCTATATATCTGTTTGTCTATCTCATATTTATTTATTTATCTATCTCATATCTGTCTGCCTGTTTATCTATCTATCTATCTATCTATCTATCTCATATCTATCTATCTTGTATCTATTTCATATCTATCTATCTCATATCTATCTATTTATCTATATATCTCATATCTATCTATCTATCTATCTCATATCTATCTATCCATCTTCTCTCTCTCTCTCTCTCTCTCTCTCTCTCTCTCTATCTATCTCATATCTATCTCTCTCATAGCTATCTCTAATCTATCTATCTATCTATCTATCTATCTATCTATCTATCTATCATCTATCTCTATTTGACTACCTCTCTTTCTCCTGTATCTGTCTGTCTATGAATCCTTGTCATTTTTGTCTGTCTATATAACTAAATCAACTTTGTAAACACCAGTGCTAGGGCACACACCAAAGAAAGCAAATGTCCCAAAAACAGCAGGCTGCACGCCCAACTCAAGTGCGCATGCATATACCTGTCAATACGAATGAACTAAGCGAGCATTAAGAATAAGCATGCATTTAGTTCACAGATTGGTAAAGCATCTATATCCAGATGAATCATAGTGCTGCATGCTCGATGCAAGTGAGCGTACATATACCAACCAATATGGAAATAAACGAACGTTAGAAATGAATATATGTGTGTGTGTGTGTGTATGTGTGTGTGTATATATATATATATATATATATATATATATATATATATATAATCTTTTAGTGTGGTTTTCTGTCTTCTATCTATCTGTCATACCCTTACATACGCCCTTGGTCACTTTACATATATGAGTACCATAGCGGGGGTCCTGCGTGTCACTGGTGTACCACCCAGCTGTTTTATTGTGTGCTTTTGTATGGGGATTAGGAGGGTGGAGGGGGAAGGCGCACAGACACCCTGTGACATCCCAGGTTGGAGGACAGACTAGCAGAGCACTGTTTGGCACAATGTATTGGCGGGGTCTTGTTTCCATGGAAACCACTGCCATCTGATGGGAGACGCCGTGCATTAATGCGCTCCTCTTCTTCTTCACTGGAGCAATCTGGAGCATGTAATTTATGTGGAAACGCCCAGCGCCGGGACGGGTAACAACACCATTATACCATTATCGGGAGTAATGGAAAGAAAAAAAAAAAAAGAGATGAAAACGCTGGCGGTGCTGAGCTGGGGCTGCGGGGTCTTCTATCTGACAGGCGGATCTGCATTACATGTGTCTGGATGATTAGAATGTGCAGCGTTGCTGCATACGCCAACAGTACTAATGGGCTCCATACATTATCTCTTGTACTGGGAATGAGCCCATGATTTTTAAGATTTGCGCAATTTACAACGAGGAAGATTTCTGGAAGCCTTAAAGGACCAGTATCATTTTTAGCTTTTTTTAAATTGATTTCTGTTTTTCAACCAGTGTATTGCAACAGCTGGAGGCACACTAGTTTGGAAACACTAATGGATACTGATGATGTTTGGGTTGTATGGCAGATCAATGGTTCAAGTAGGGCCGGCGATATATGGCGACTAATGGATAGAGTCAATTTCTGGGGTGCCATATAAGCAATGTATGAACAGGGCAACAGGTTACGGACAGGTTGTGACACCATTTTTTTTTTTTTAAGAATAAGTACTAGTACACATACTTTATTATTATTTTTTTTTTTTAAGTCATATGACAGCAGATGTTGCTCTAGAGTTATTAAAGCCTTAGGTGAAAGTCAAACATAAGGCCCTTACTGGTAAATAAAGCAGAACTGTAGTGGAATATAACTTATCCCTTATCCAAAGGATAGGGGATAAGTTATAGATTGCGGGGAGTCCGACTGCTGGGACCCCCCTCAATCCCCTGTAAGGGGCCACGGCAGTCTGCAGGAAGGGGGCATTCTGTTCCCCCCCCCCCCCCCATGACGTAGCGGCCGACACGCCCCCTCCATGTATCCCATAGAGATATATGGAGGGGGGGGGGGCGTATCTGCAGGGGTTGACACGTCGCTTCCTGTGGACTGATCGCGGGAGTCCCGCAGCTGGGGACACCCGCGATCATGCACGCGGCACCCGTTTGTAATCAGTCCCTGGAGCGTGTTTGCTCCGGGTCTGATTACGGGCGACTACAGGGCCGGCGGCGTGTGGCGTCACGCCTCCGCCCCAGTGTGACGTCACGTTCTGCCCCTCAATGCAAGCCGACGGGAGGGGGAGTGATAGCTATCACGCCCCCTCCCATAGGCTTGCATTGAGGGGCGGAGCGTGGCGTCACACGGGGGCGGAGGCGTGACGTCACACGGGGACGGAGGCGTGACGTCACCCGTAAACAGACCCGGAGCAAACACTCTCTGGGAACTGATTACAAACAGGCTGCCGCGTGCATGATCACGGGCGTCCCCAGCTGCGCGATCAGGCATCTTATCCCCTTTGGATAGGGGATAATATGTCTAAGCACCGGAGAACCCCTTTAAGCTATAAGCTCCCAATATGTAGGGAATCTCCCCCCGTTAGCTAGAAGCCTCCTGTTTATTAGGTAAATTTTGCTCCATGCCTGATGATGGGCGATACAGGGTCCGGAGTATTGTGACGTCACGGCTCATCACCATGTGACGTCACGGCCCATCACCACGTGACGTCTAGTCCAGCCCCCTCAATACAAGTCTATGGGAGTGGGCGTGACGACCGCCACGCCCCCTCCCATAGACTTGCATTGAGGGGGCGGGCTGTGATGTCACGAGGGGGTGGGCTGTTGCTCCCCGTCATGAAAACGGATGTTAAAGTCAGGAAAAAAAAATAATAATTTTGACGGCCGTTTTCAATGGGGAGCAACGGCAGTTTGTAAAGGGCCTGATTAGGGGATAATTGTCTAATGATTGGGACGCATCTTCTCACCCTACGATCTCCATAATGGGGCACTGCTATCATTCTAGTGATCTGTGGAGGTCTGAACACTCAGACCCCCAATGATCAAAACTTTTGGCATATCTCTTCAACATGTCAAAGGATTTAAAGTGACATGTACACTGTAAATATAAAGAAAATACAAGAGTCATTAGTCCCAGATGTCAGGTCAGGGATCAGTCATAATAACTTCTCCAGTACTTGATAACACTAGTACATAGGTTTGTAAGATAAATGTTGATCTAGAATGTGTTTCTTACCTATTGAATGCCATATCAGCATCCATTATTTATTCCTGCAGGTCCTTCCATAAAGAAACCTCTGTTCATTGGTGAACATTTATCTATAGTGACAAACACAGCCAATGGATCTATTAGCAAACCTAATGGGGAAGATTTATGTAAACCTGTCCAGAGGAAAAGTTGCCCATAGCAACCAATCCAATTGCTTCTTTCATTTTGCAGAGGCCTTGTTAAAAATGAAAGAAGCGATCTGATTGGTTGCTATGAGCAACTGGGCAACTTTTCCTCAGGACAGGTTTTGATAAATCTCCCCCATTGGTCCTAGCAAATGGTGCCAAATATATTATACCATATTCAGGGTTCTGTAAGTCAAATGCTACCTCCTTTTTACACCCCATGGCATGACATAATGCAGATATATATATATAGCCTTAAAGGGGTGCTCCACTGGAAAAAAAAAAAAATTGTATCAACTGGTACAGAAAGTTAAGCAGATTTGTAAATTACTTCTATTAACAAATCTTAATCCTATCAGCTGCTGTATGATCCACAGGAAGTTATTCTCTTTTTGGATTTCCTTTCTGTCTGACCAAAGTGCTCTCTGCTGACACCTCTGTCCATTATAGGAACTGTCCAGAGTAGGAGCAAATCCCCATAGAAAACCTATCCTGCTCTATGGACTTGCTCCTACTCTGGACAGTTCCTAAAAGAACTTCCTTTGGAGCATACAGCAGCTGATAAGAACTGGAAGGATTAAGATTTTTTAAATAGAAGTAATTTACAAATCTGTTTAACTTTCTGGCATCAGTTGATTTAAAAAATAATGAGTACCCCTTTAAATATTGCTCATCTTTGCGATACTCTTTCCTATTAACTTCAAAACCTAGTAAAAAGTGATAAGGTTTTGTTTAGCTCATAGAGGTGTGCGGTCTGTCTCCCAGGCTGCAGTCACATTATTAGAGGTGTTCGGTCTGTCTCCCAGGCTGCAGTCACATTATTAGAGGTGTGCGGTCTGTCTCCCAGGCTGCAGTCACATTATTAGAGGTGTGCGGTCTGTCTCCCAGGCTGCAGTCACAGTATTAGAGGTGTGCGGTCTGTCTCCCAGGCTGCAGTCACATTATTAGAGGTGTGCGGTCTGTCTCCCAGGCTGCAGTCACATTATTAGAGGTGTGCGGTCTGTCTCCCAGGCTGCAGTCACAGTATTAGAGGTGTGCGGTCTGTCTCCCAGGCTGCAGTCACATTATTAGAGGTGTGCGGTCTGTCTCCCAGGCTGCAGTCACAGTATTAGAGGTGTGCGGTCTGTCTCCCAGGCTGCAGTCACATTATTAGAGGTGTGCGGTCTGTCTCCCAGGCTGCAGTCACATTATTAGAGGTGTGCGGTCTGTCTCCCAGGCTGCAGTCACATTATTAGAGGTGTTCGGTCTGTCTCCCAGGCTGCAGTCACATTATTAGAGGTGTGCGGTCTGTCTCCCAGGCTGCAGTCACATTATTAGAGGTGTGCGGTCTGTCTCCCAGGCTGCAGTCACAGTATTAGAGGTGTGCGGTCTGTCTCCCAGGCTGCAGTCACATTATTAGAGGTGTGCGGTCTGTCTCCCAGGCTGCAGTCACATTATTAGAGGTGTGCGGTCTGTCTCCCAGGCTGCAGTCACAGTATTAGAGGTGTGCGGTCTGTCTCCCAGGCTGCAGTCACAGTATTAGAGGTGTGCGGTCTGTCTCCCAGGCTGCAGTCACATTATTAGAGGTGTGCGGTCTGTCTCCCAGGCTGCAGTCACATTATTAGAGGTGTGCGGTCTGTCTCCCAGGCTGCAGTCACATTATTAGAGGTGTTCGGTCTGTCTCCCAGGCTGCAGTCACATTATTAGAGGTGTGCGGTCTGTCTCCCAGGCTGCAGTCACATTATTAGAGGTGTGCGGTCTGTCTCCCAGGCTGCAGTCACAGTATTAGAGGTGTGCGGTCTGTCTCCCAGGCTGCAGTCACAGTATTAGAGGTGTGCGGTCTGTCTCCCAGGCTGCAGTCACATTATTAGAGGTGTGCGGTCTGTCTCCCAGGCTGCAGTCACATTATTAGAGGTGTGCGGTCTGTCTCCCAGGCTGCAGTCACAGTATTAGAGGTGTGCGGTCTGTCTCCCAGGCTGCAGTCACATTATTAGAGGTGTGCGGTCTGTCTCCCAGGCTGCAGTCACATTATTAGAGGTGTGCGGTCTGTCTCCCAGGCTGCAGTCACATTATTAGAGGTGTGCGGTCTGTCTCCCAGGCTGCAGTCACATTATTAGAGGTGTGCGGTCTGTCTCCCAGGCTGCAGTCACATTATTAGAGGTGTGCGGTCTGTCTCCCAGGCTGCAGTCACATTATTAGAGGTGTGCGGTCTGTCTCCCAGGCTGCAGTCACAGTATTAGGGTATGTTCACACTGCGGAATCTCCGCTCGCAGAAGTCCGCAAGCGGAAATTCCATCTGGCCGCCAAAAATACTTTGGTGGTAGGACTGTGTGGCACTGCGCCATTACCATTGACGGCTATGCAGTGCTTGCAGACTTCTGTGCAAAGAATAAACATGTTCTTTCTTTGCGCTGAACAATTTCAGTGGCGGAATTGTCCGCCGCTGAAATTCCTCAGTGTGAACGGGTCTCGCGAAAGACCCATTAACACTCGTGTGTGGTCTGTCTCACAGGCTGCAGTCACATATTTATGAGGGCTGACCATACAATTGTTTGCATTGTTAGTATTGGACATGAGACCCTTCTGATGGTGTAATGGTTCTGTCTCACCCATTAGCCACTCTCATGTTCAGAGCTTGAGAGGCTATTACACACACTGCTAAAAAAAAAAACACTAAGATAACACATCCTAGATCCGAATGAATGAACTAATCGTATGAAATACTTTCGTCTTTACAAAATTATCAATGGAAATCAAATTTATCAACCCATGGAGGTCTGGATATGGAGTCACACTCAAAATCTAAGTGGAAAACCACACTACAGGCTGATCCAACTTTATATAATGTCCTTAAAACAAGTCAAAATGAGGCTCAGTAATGTGTGTGGCCTCCACGTGCCCGTATGACCTCCCTACAACGCCTGGGCATGCTCCTGATGAGGTGGCGGATGGACTCCTAAGGGATGTCCTCCCAGACCAGGACTAAAGCATCCAACAACTCCAGGACAGTCTGTGGTGCAACGTGGCGTTGGTGGATGGAGCGAGACATGATGTCCCAGATGGGCCCAATCAGATTCAGGTCTGGGGAACGGGCGGGTCAGTCCATAGCATCAATGCCTTAATCTTATAGGAACTGCTGACACACTCCAGCCACATGAGGTCTAGCATTGTCTTGCATTAGGAGGAACCCAGGCCCAACCGCACCAGCATATAGTCTCACAAGGGGTCTGAGGATCTCATCTTGGTACCTAATGGCAGTCAGGCTACCTCTAGCAAGCACATGGAGGGCTGTGCGGCCCCCCAAAGAAATGCCACCCCACACCATTACTGACCCACTGCCAAACCGGTCATGCTGGAGGATGTTGCAGGCAGCAGAACGTTCTCCACAGCATCTCCAGACTCTGTCAAGTCTGTCACATTTGCTCAGTGTGAACATGCTTTGCTCTGTGAAGAGCACAGGGCACCAGTGGCGAATTTGCCAATCTTGGTGTTCTCTGGCAAATGCCAAACGTCCTGCACGGTGTTGGGCTGTAAGCACAACCCCCACCTGTGGGCGTCAGGCCCTCATACCACCCTCATACAGTCTGTTTCTGACCGCTTGAGTGGACACATGCACATTTGTGGCCTGCTGGAGGTCATTTTGCAGGGCTCTGGCAGTGCTCCTCCTTGCACAAAGGCGGAGGTAGGGGTCCTGCTGCTGGGTTGTTTCCCTCCTACGGCCTCCTCCACGTCTCCTGATGTACTGGCCTGTCTCCTGGTAGTGCCTCCATGCTCTGGACACTACGCTGACAGACACAGCAAACCTTCTTGCCACATCTCACATTGATGTGCCATCATGGATGAGCTGCACTACCTGAGCCACTTGTGTGGGTTGTAGAATCCGTCTCATGCTACCACTAGAGTGAAAGCACTGCCAGCATTCAAAAATGACCAAAACATCAGCCAGGAAGCATAGGAACTGAGAAGTGTTCTGTGGTCACCACCTGCAGAACCACTGCTTTATTGGTGGGGTATCATGCTAATTGCCTATTATTTCCACCTGTTGTCTGTTCCATTTGCACAACAGCATGTGAAATTGATTGTCAATCAGTGTTGCTTCCTGAGTGGACAGTGTGATTTCACAGAAGTGTCATTGACTTGGAGTTACATTGTGTTGTTTAAGTGTTCCCTTTAGCTATCATGCCCCCTCCCATAAGCTAGCATTGAGGGTCGGAGCGTGACGTCACACGGGGGCGGAGGCATGACGTCACATGCCGCCGGCCGTGCGGTCGACCATAATTCAGGCGTGTTTGCTCCGGGGACTGATTACAAACGGGGTGCCCCGTGCATGATCCCGGGCGTCCCCAACTGCGGGACTCCCGCGATCAGGCATCTTATCCCCTATCCTTTGAATAGGGGATAAGATGTGTAAGCACCGGAGTACCCCTTTAACACCTGTTTATTCCTCAGGTAAGGGATGGCAGTCATGTCAGCTGAATGGGACCCGCATTAACCCCACGGAGGTCCTAATCAGTGAGGGCAGTATAGGACAGGGGCTTAAAGGGGTTATCCAGGAAAAAAAACTTTTTTTATATATCAACTGGCTCCAGAAAGTTAAACAGATTTGTAAATTACTTCTATTAAAAAAATCTTAATCCTTTCAGTACTTATGAGCTTCTGAAGTTAAGGTTGTTCTTTTCTGTCTAAGTCCTCTCTGATGACACGTGTCTCAGGAAACGCCCAGTTTAGAAGCAAATCCCCATAGCAAACCTCTTCTAAGCTGGGCGGTTCCCGAGACAGGTGTCATCAGAGAAGACTTAGACAGAAAAGAACAACCTTAACTTCAGAAGCTCATAAGTACTGAAAGGATTAAGATTTTTTAATAGAAGTAATTTACAAATCTGTTTAACTTTCTGGAGCCAGTTGATATATATAAAAAAGTTTTTTCCTGGAATACCCCTTTAACCCCTTAAGGACCAAGGACGTACCGGTACGTCCTTGGTCCTGCTCCCGTGATATAACGCGGGGTTACACGGTAACCCCGCATCATATCACGGCGGGCCCGGTGCATAGTGAAGCCGGGACCCGCCACTAATAGCGCGCAGCGCCGATCGCGGCGCCGCGCGCTATTAACCCTTTAGCCGCGCGCTCAGAGCTGAGCCACGCGGCTAAAAGTGAAAGTAAAAACTGCCGGTTAGCTCAGTGGGCTGTTCGGGATAGCCGTGGCGAAATTGCGGCATCCCGAACAGCTTACAGGACAGAGGGAGGGCCCCTACCTGCCTCCTCGCTGTCCGATCGCCGAATGACTGCTCAGTGTCTGAGATCCAGGCATGAGCAGTCAAGCGGCAGAATCATCGATCACTGGTTTCCTATGAGAAACCAGTGATCAATGTGAGAGATCAGTGTGTGCAGTCTTATAGGTCCCTATGGGAGCTATAACACTGCAAAAAAAAAAGTGAATAAAGATAATTTAACTCCTCCCCTATTAAAAGTTTGAATCACCCCCCTTTTCCCATAAAAAAAAACCACAGTGTAAATAAAAATAAACATATATTGTATCACCGCGTGCGGAAATGTCCGAATTATAAAAATATATCGTTAATTAAACCGCTCGGTCAATGGCGTGTGCAGAAAAAAAAAATTCCAAAGTCCAAAATAGTGCATTTTTGGTCACTGCAAAAATGGTACCGTTAAAAACTTCAGATCACGGCGCAAAAAATGAGCCCTCATACCGCCCCATACACGGAAAAATAAAAAAGTTATAGGGGTCAGAAGATGACAATTTTAAACTTATTAATTTTCCTGCATGTAGTTATGATTTTTTCCAGAAGTACAACAAAAATCAAACCTATATAAGTAGGGTATCATTTTAATCGTATGGACCTACAGAATAAAGATAACTTGTCATTTTTACCGAAAAATTTACTACGTAGAAACAGAAGCCCCCAAAAGTTACAAAACTGTGTTTTTTTTTTTCAATTTTGTCGCACAATGATTTATTTTTTCCGTTTCACCATAGATTTCTGTGCAAAATTACTGACGTCATTACAAAGTAGAATTGGTGGCGCAAAAAATGAGCAATCATATGGATTTTTAGGTGCAAAATTGAAGAGTTATGATTTTTTAAAGGCAAGGAGCAAAAAACGAAAATGGAAAAACGAAAAAAACCCCGGTCCTTAAGGGGTTAAAGGAGATATCCAGTGCTGAAAACCTTTTCCCCTATCCTAAGGATAGGAGATACGTTTCAGATCGCGGGGGTCCGACCGCTGGGGCCCCCTCGATCTCCTGTACGGGGCACTGGCAGCCCGCTGAAGGGATATGGGATACGTTTTTCAGCACTGGACTACCCCTTTAAGCCCCCTTTTTCAATCTGTGTGCACGTCCCTGACTATGACATTTTTGCTATTTTCTCTATTATAGCTGCAGTTTTACTCGTACACGCAGTTTAGCTTTCATTTCTTATATTTCTTTGGTCAAATAAAAGCTGAGCTTCATTTCATGGCACTTTTTTTTTCAGTTATCAACGTGGTTCTAGCTCAGCATAGATTTTAAGAAATACACGTGTTTGGGTGCTTCATGCATTGAAATCATTGTCAGAGGAAATAGCTTGTTTCTGTGGCAACATACCTGTGTGAACAGACCCTAAATAGTAGCTATAGATGTCCCATGCTTTCCTGCAGACCATGATGGCTGCCTGCTCCACCATACTTTTCAGTTTTGTGTCCTAAGGACAGGGGCCCCACACTGTAAAAAGGCCCGGTGCAGGTTCACCTTCTGTACCCCCAGGCTTAAGCCTTTAATGACACTATAGGGCAGTGTTTCCCAACCAGGGTGCCTCCAGCAGTTGCAGAACTACAACTCCCAGTATGCCCGGACAGCCGAAGGCTGTCCGGGCATACTGGGAGTTGTAGTTCTGCAACTGCTGGAGGCACCCTGGTTGGGAAACACTTCCGTATAGTGTCACTAAAGGCTTAAGCCTTCGGCTGTCCGGGCATGCTGATAGTTGATGTTTTGCAACAGCTGGAGGCACCCTGGTTAGGAAACACTGCTATAGGGCAACACTTCCCCTACAGCCGATTGCCAGAGTGTGTCCTAGTTCACTTGGATGTCCAGGTGGTACAGTATAAGGGCAACCTTGCTTAGGGCGGGTTCACACCACGATTTTGCTATACGGTTTCGTAAAAAACAAAAAAAAAAACCCTGTATGCAACCATACAGAAAACCGTGCCCATAGACTTCCCATTCAAAACAGTATGCACCATAATGTATACGGTTGTCTCTGTTTTTCAAACCATAGTTTTTTTTTTTTACTTTTTTTTTTTCCGACAGAAAACCGTGGCCTACCACGGTTTTTGGTCCTGGTGAAAAAACCGTATTAAACCGTATACGTTTTACATGGGAGTCAATGGGAACCATACAGAACCGCATGTGCGTACGGTTCCATATGGTTTTTTACCATACGGTTTTCGGCTTTGCACATTTTTTTTTCTTGAAGTTTCAGTCAAACAAGTGAAACTTTATTCATAATGGAGTGAAAAGTTTAAAACATATAGGTTTTTTTCTTAAAAAAAACGGATGCAACCGGACATAATTTTTCAAACTGTATATGGGTTTCAACCGTATACAGATAAAAATTTGTACACACGTTTTGATACAGTTTAGTCAGGTTTTGAGGAATCTTTTTTTTTTATTTTTTATTTATTTTTTTAATCAAAAACCTGATACGGAAAATGTATTGCAAAAACGTGGTGTGAACCCAGCCTTATAAGCATCAGTCAAGTAATATCTGGGCAGTGGGTGCAGTATAGCAGTTGCCCTTTGCACCCCAGGGTTTAGCCCCTTATAAAGACCCTTTTTACAGTTCACCCATCTTTTCCATATAGCCTTGCAAGCCATAAAGTATGTGCAAAAGTGAGTGCACCCTTACAGCTTCCATATTAGCAACAATGAAAACCACATTCTGGCTATTGGTGTTGTTTTCGTACCGTTATTTGTGCCCCAGTTTTCACACATGCCCCCCAGTGGTCTGTACATAAAAGCTTTTCATCTAGTAATAGACGACAGTCGTCCCTCTACGCCGCGCTCAGCGATCACCCCTCCAGGCCATAGCATTTACATAGCTGCACGGAGAAGCTTTTTATCCCTCATAGTCGCCTAGTACTTCAATATGATTTCCCATGGGTCTCAGCAGATCCGCACAGAAGGTTTGCGGCGCTAGTTGCTATAGTTATAGATTTTACAGTCAGACTCATGCCCTAATAGACGATTCAGAAGTGTCGGCAAAATCCAGTTGAAAAAGTATTTTTTACTTCTTTAAAGGGGGACTCCAATACGTTTAAAACATATCCCCTATCCACAGGATAAGGCAGGGCTTGACAAATCCCAGACATCAGATCGCCATGACGACTAAGAATTTTACGGTGTTGTCCTTTTAATCAGTGTGCTTCCCTTAATAAAACAAAATGTTTCACTTACGTCCACCTACCTTCCTGCACTGATCTCCCGTTCTGCCTGCAGTTGGTGCTCCGGTGCAGCGGATGTCAGGTGACCACTGCAGTCAATCACCGGCCTTGGCAGTCAATAAGATGAGAAGAAACTAATGACTATAACACACAGTAGGGAGATTAGGGGACGCAAATACTTTGACACGGGGAAATTAGGGGACACTAATGACTGACACAGGGAGAAATTAGAGGACATTAATAACCGTGACACGGCGAGATAAGAGGACACTAATGACTGTGATGCAGGGAGAGAAAAGGGGACACTAATGACTGTGACACATGGAGGAAATGAGGGGGCACTAATGACTGTGACGCAGGGAGAGATGATGGGACACTAATGACTGACACAGCAAGAGATGAGGGGACAGTAATGACTGTGACACAGGGAGATGAGGGGACACTAATGACTGTGACACAGGGAGATGAGGGGACACTGACTGTGATACAGGGAGATGGGGGGGACACTAATGACTGGGACATTGGAAGATGAGAGCACACTAATGACTGATGCAGGGCGAGATGAGGGGACACTAATGACTGTGACACAGGGAGATAAAGGGACACTAATGCCTGTGACACAGGGAGATAAGAGGACACTAATGACTGTGACACAGAGAGATAAGGGGACACTAATGCCTGTGACACAGGGAGATAAGGGGATACTAATGACTGTGACATTAGAAGATGAGAGGACACTAATGCCTGTGACACAGGGAGATAAGGGGACACTAATGACTGTGACACAGATAAATAAGGGGACACTAATGCCTGTGACACAGGGAGATAAGGGGACACTAATGACTGTGACATTAGAAGATGAGAGGACACTAATGACTGATGCAGGGTGAGATGAGGAGACACTAATGACTGTGACACATGGAAGAGATAAGGGGACACGAATGACTGACACAGGGATATAAGGGGAAACTCATGACTGTGACACAGAGAGATAAGGGGACACCCATGGCTGTGACATTGGAAGATGAGAGCACACTAATGACTGTGATGAATGGCGAGATGAGGAGACACTAATGCCAGTGACACAGGGAGATAAGGGGACACTAATGACTGTGACACAGAGAGATAAGGGGACACTAATGATTGTGACACAGAGATAAGGGGACACTAATGACTGTGACACAGAGATAAGGGGACACTAATGCCTGTGACACAGGGAGATATGAGGGGACACAAATGACTGATCATATAACGTCCTGTTGCGTGATGTCACATTACATGACTTGATGCATCCTGGCTCCTAACTTTTTTGCTTCTTCCAAGGGTCTTAAAGAAAATTGTCAAGCCCTGCCGATAGGGGATAAGTTTGAAAGTAGTGGAATACCCCCTTTATATTAGGAGTAGGGGACCCCCATCTATAATATGCATATTCCCTGGGGACACCTATTTTAAGGAACACTTCTATGGATACAATTCCTTGATAGGTGCAGAGATAATGGTGCTCGTGACAGGTGATTTATTGTGTAGTAAAATTGTAATTGTATAGGGGGAGATTTATCAAAACCTGTGCAGAGGAAAAGTTGCTGAGTTGCCCATAACAACCAATCAGATTGCTTCTTATATTTTTGACAAGGCCTCTGCAAAATAAAAGAAGCAATCTGATTGGTTGCTATGGGCAACTAGTCAACTTTTCCTCTGCACAGGTTTTGATAAATCTCCCCAATTGTACCTGTATTATTTAGGGGAACTCTTCCCTTCTCATCCCTATGTCCTAAACATCTCTGTCTGAACCCTTGGTACAAGTGAAATTCCTCTGACGCTGATCTCATGCGATCTCTGTGAGGCAATATACTGAACGCTGGCAGCATGGCCATTTCATAAGAGAAATATGAGCGAGCGTCTGCCAGGGGCGGAGTGCTCCTGACTAAAACTCCTGAATATTTAAAGAGCATTTTCCCTTTTGGATCGTCCTTTTCTGTAAGGTTCTTTCTTAGTTACACTTTCTTTTTTTTTCTCTGTAAGTTGAACAACAACTAATAGTTTGCCACCCAAGTCCCCTAGAATTCCTAAAGGGTTACTCTAGTGGAAAACATTTTTTTTTTTTTTTTTTAAATCAGCTGGTGGCAGAAAGTTAAACAGATTTGTAAATTACTTTTGTTTAAACATCTTAATCCTTCCAGTACTTATCAGCTGCTGTATGCTACAGAGGAAGTTTTTTTTTCGTTTTTGTATTTCTTTTCTGTCTGACCACAGTGCTCTCTGCTGACCCCTCTGTCCATGTCGGGAACTGAGCAGGAGAGGTTTGCTATGGAGATTTGCTTCTACTCTGGACAGTTCCTGACATGGACAGAGGTGTCAGCAAAGAGCACTGAGATTCTAGATAGGAAATCCTCCCCTCTTAGGTAGAAGTTACCAGAACATAAGTAAGTAAGGAACCCCCCATTAGGGTAAAGGCTCCTAGTAGGTAACATAGTAACATAGTTCATAAGGTTGAAAAAAGACCAGAGTCCATCAAGTTCAACCTATAACCCTTATAAGTCCCTATTGAGTTGAGTTGATCCAGAGGAAGGCAAAAAACCCTCATACTAGAGGTAAAAATTCCTTCCCGACTCCAAATATGGCATCAGAATAAATCCCTGGATCAATGGTCTGTCCCTATAAATCTAGTATACATAACCAGTAATGTTATCACTCTCCAAAAATGCATCCAGCCCCTTTTTGAACTCCATTACAGAGTTCACCATGACCACCTCCTCCGGGAGAGAATTCCACAGTCTCACTGCTCTTACAGTAAAGAACCCCCATCTGATCTGGTGTAGAAACCTTCTTTCCTCTAGACGTAGAGGATGCCCCCTTGTTATTGATACAGTCCTGGGTATAAATAGATCATGGGAGAGATCTCTGTACTGTCCCCTGATATATTTATACATAGTTATTAGGTCTCCCCTAAGCCTTCTTTTTTCTAAACTAAATAACCCTAATTCTGATAATCTTTCTGGGTACTGTAGTCCTCCCATTCCCCGTATTACCCTGGTTGCCCATCTGTGAACCCTCTCCAGCTCCACTATATCTTTCTTGTACACTGGTGCCCAGTACTGTACACAGTATTCTATGTGTGGTCTGACTAGTGATTTGTACAGTGGTAGAATTATTTCCTTGTCGTGGGCATCTATGCCCCTATTGATGCACCCCATGATTTTATTTGCCTTGGCAGCAGCTGCCCGACACTGGTCACTACAGCTAAATTTACTCTTAACTAAGACTCCCAAGTCCTTTTCCACATCAGTCATCCCAAGTGTTCTCCCATTTAATACATAATCCACGCCCGGATTTTTCTTCCCCATGTGCATTACCTTACATTTATCAGTGTTGAACCTCATCTGCCACTTCTCAGCCCAAACCTCCAACCTATCCAGATCCATTTGTAACAGTGCCCTGTCCTCTATTGTGTTTACCGCTTTACAGAGTTTAGTGTCATCTTCAAAGATTTTCTACTTTACTATTCAACCCCTCTACAAGGTCAGTAATGAATATATTAAATAGGACAGGACCCAAGACGGACCCCTGTGGTACCCCACTAGTAACAGTCACCCAATCAGAATACGTACCATTAATAACCACCCTCTGTTTCCTATCACTGAGCCAGTTACTTACCCACTTGCACACATTCTCCCCCAGCCCAAACCATTTCATTTTATGCATCAACCTTTTATGTGGAACCGTATCAAATGCTTTGGAAAAATCCAGATATACGACAGCCAGCGATTGCCCCTGGTCCAGTCTGGAGCTCACCTCCTCATAAAAGCTGATCAGGTTGGTTTGACAAAATCGATCCCTCATAAATCCATTCTGATACGGGGTCATACATTTATTTTTATCAAGATACTCCAAAATAGCATCTCTTAGGAAACCCTCAAACAATTTGCATACAACCGAGGTTAAGCTAACAGGTCTATAATTCCCGGGGTCACCTTTTGACCCCTTCTTAAATATTGGCACCACATTTGCCATGCGCCAGTCCTAGGGAACAGTACCTGTCACTATAGTCCCAGAATATTAAAAATAGAGGTCTGTCTATTACATTACTTAATTCCTTTAGAACACGGGGGTGAATGCCATCTGGACCTGGGGATTTGTCTATTTAGATTTTTTGTAGGCGGCACTGTACTTCTTCCTGGGTTAGACAGGTGACCTGTACTGGGGAGTTTACCTTATCTCGCTGTATTTCACCTGGCATTTCATTTTCCTCAGTGAATACAGTGGAGAAGAATTTGTTTAATATATTTATAGGTTGTAGCCCCTTGTAGGAACCCTCCCCCCTCCCATTAGTTAATTTCCCCCCAATAAGTAAATAATAAAAATCCCACTCACTTCCGCTCCTGCCCTGAGGCCTCTCTATCCTCCGCTGTGATAGTGGTGCAGGCCCTGCAGTGCCATGAAACTATGTCATCATGTGAAATGTCCTACATCTCTCTGGATAATAAAGTAAACAATGAAGAGGCCTCGGTGCTGCAGTGGAGTGAAGGTGAGAAGGATTTTTATTTATTTATTTCTTTAAGTAGACTTATGGGGGAAACTACATCTCTCTGTTACAGAGCTGGATGTGGATCCTCTAACCTGTGTGGCTGATGACTCGGACCGTATAGGGGAGCGGAGTCTAAGGTGCCGCTGTTCTTCACCAGAGCCCACAGCAAGGCAGGATGGGCTTGCTGCGGCAGGTGACACCCAGGTCGCTACCCCCAACACGGCTCGACCACACAGGTAGCTTGGGCAAGGCGAGGTACCAAAGGACAAGGCAGTAGCATAGTCAAACATAGCAGAAGGTCAAGGCAGGCGGCAAAGGAGTCTAATAACGTAGCGGAAGGTCTGGATACACGGGAAAGGCTAATAGGCTATAAGGGTCGCTCTATCTCAGGCTAGGGGCACTGAATATCTGGCAGGGAAGTGTGGGAGGTGCAGGGACTTTATAAGGTAGTGTCAGGTGCAAACAGTGATTATGGGGGCACTGGCCCTTTAAATTTCAGAGCTCCGGCACGTGCGCCCTAGGAGATGGGGACACATGTGCTGCAGCTGAGACAC
The DNA here is from genome assembly GCF_029499605.1 of Hyla sarda. Classification (NCBI taxonomy): domain Eukaryota; kingdom Metazoa; phylum Chordata; class Amphibia; order Anura; family Hylidae; genus Hyla; species Hyla sarda. The sequence goes on along the minus strand of NC_079192.1, from coordinate 60,441,134 downwards.
AGGAGAGGAGGCGGCAGCGGAACATGGTAAGTGACGGGCCGGGATTCGCATGCGGGCACGTCCCGCAATGTGAATCCCGGCCCCGCTGGCAGACGGGGACACAGAGACTCTGCGCTCACGTCCGGTGCTTGCGGCCGGAGCGCAGAGCGTAACACTCTCTACCTCCTGATCGTATTTGCAAGTACTATTGCAACTGTCCGGTATTGGCACCAAATGGCCTATCCAGCCTGACTTAAAACCAATCTAAAATATAAATTGAACATTATTCATTCTATGGGATAAATGACATGATATTGTATAGTTAGGTTGCCATTGACACAGCGATACCAGTCAAGTATACTTTTTTTTTTAAACCACCTTTAACCACCTAGATGCCATGGCAGCCATTGACCACAGTATCTAAGGGGTTAAGCTGCCTGAATTGGAGGTTCATTGTGGGTAGTTAGGAGTTATACATCAACTGGCTTCAGAAAGTTAAACGGATTTGTAATTTATTTCTGTTAAAAAATCTTAATCCTTTCAGTACTTATGAGCTGCTGAAGTTGAGTTGTGCTCTCTGATGACACCTGTCTCGGGAACTGTCCAGAGTAGAAGCAAATCCCCATAGCAAACTTCTTCTCCTCTGTGCAGTTCCTAAGACAAGCAGAGATGTCAGCAGAGAGCACTGTTGCCAGACAGAAAAGAACAACTCAACTTCAGCAGCTGATAATTATTGGAAGGATTAAGATTTTTTAATAGAAGTAATTTACAAATCTGTTTAACTTCTTGGAGCCAGTTGATAAAAATAAATAAATAAAGTTTTTTTTCTGGAATACCTTTAATGCCGCAACACATCCAACTTCTGCAGAAGCCCAGGCGAGGGTGATATACAGTAGGAAACATTTAAGCTGGATAATTGGGTGTAACATTTGGCATTTTTTTTTTTTTATAGTAGCCAAGTCTGAAATCTATTATTGGCATTGTGTTGTTTGCACGGTAACCTGGCAGTGCCAGGCTCATCTGCATGGCAGCCACGTCCCAGAGGCTGCAGTACATCTATCTCATGGAGCTGTCAGCCTCAGCCCTGGTCCAGGATTCTTTCTATTTGTATATCGGTTTCTAGAGGTTACCAGACATGGGGTTTGTGTCCTCCATGTGACTCACACACTGACTAGTGTTTCCTGTGAGGAGCTGGCACAGAGTGGCCTCTTCTGCGTGTCTGGCTCAGCTACATCTGCAGGAAGCCCACACCCTGGCAGCTATGGCGCTGCCCACTGTGACTGTGTGGTTAGAGTGGATGGAAGAATGGGCACTGCCTATGATGTGTCACACTATACAGGGCACATTGTCACTTCTGGTTTCGTGTAGTAATACACTGAAATAGATAAAATGTTCACCACTGGAAACTATGGAAGCAAAATTTTGGTTTCCAAATAGGCTGCAAAATTTTGTAATTGCAGAATTTTTTTGTCTACTTTGCTGTTTCTATAACAACAGTAGACGAAGCTTCGGGGACACCTGTTTTGAAATAGGTGTTGGTACCAGAACCCGAGACCTTTATGGGCTATCCCAGTGTTTTACAACCAGGGTGCCTCCAGCTGTTGCAAACTACAACTCCAAGCATGCCCAGAATTGTAGTTTTGCAACAGTTGGAGGCCCATTGGTTGGAAAACACTGGCCTTACCTGTTGTATAAGGTAGGGATCGACCGATTATCGATTTTTTTTTTTAGGGCCGATACTGATAATCTGTCACCTTTCAGGCTGATAGCCGATAACTTATACCGATATTCCGGTATAAGTTATCGGCTATTTCAACCCCCCCCGGCGGGGCAGAAGCCGTTGCAGATCAATGATTTAAAGCGGGCGCTTTTTTTGCGGTGCCAGAGACCACCGCCGCTGCCCGCTTCTCTCCTCCTGCCTGTCCTGAGTCTAACCACCACAGTTGCCCCATCACCTCCCCCCCCATCCTCTGCCCACATACCGCCGCCACTGCCCCATTGCCTCCCCCATCCTCTGGCCACATGCCGCTGCCCCATCGCCTCCCCCCCCATCCTCTGCCCACATACCGCCGCTGTCCCATTGCCTCCCCCCATCCCCGGTGTTATAATTACCTGTTCCCGGGGTCTGCGATCCTTCTGGCTCCGTCGGCGTCCTGCGCTGTCACTGTGCGTACTGATGGTGACATCGCGTTGGGGACGTCACTCGTCATTACACAGCGCACAGCAACAGCGCAGGAGCCAGAAGGATCACGGACCCCCGGGGAACAGGTAATTATAACACCGGGTATGGGGGGAGGCAATGGGGCAGGGGAAGTGGCGGCGATGGGCGGGGCATTATCGGCATATCGGCAAGGTAATTGCCGATACCGACAATGTCCAAAATCGCGATTATCGACCAAACCGATAACCGGTCGATCCCTAGTATAAAGCCATGCCCTATCAGCTGGAGATTATAAGGACAGGTTTTCCGCCTCTAAATGCCGGAAAATTCCACCACAGAAATTCGCCACCTGCCAAAAGAATGACCATGTTCATTCTCTCTGCTGAATTACACACGAACTGCATTGCCGTCTATGGTGACGTCGCGGTCCTAGCGCTGATGAATTTCGCCATTGGCTTTCGGACAGAATCTCTGACCCAGAATATCTCCGGGAGAAGATTCCATAGTGTAAACATACTGCAGAGATGACTGCAGGATCTGACTACACAGAGTTTGTTGTCTGTTACCATGGAGACACGTTAATGTGTATAGAAGCTATAGGAACAAAACTGTTGGAACATTTTAAACTAAAACATATTGAAAAATTGTAAAAAATTTTCATTTTGAAGGCGTTGAGACAATGAAAAAAAGAATTTGGTTGTAAAGGGGGACCTTGGCTAAAAAGGAACACGTCGGGCTGATCTTGCATTTAGAGTTGTTGGTATGGTATATTAAATTACTAAAATCCCTAAATTTTTCTTTGCCGCCAAAGTCCAATGGGCGGTCCGACTTAGTGATTAGTGACAGCATTCCCTTATAAGGGTGCGTTCACACATGCATGTTTTGCTGCAGATCTTCTGCAGAAGATTCTGTGCTGCAGATTTTCTAATGGTAAGGGCGAATTCACCCAATTTCTGAGCGGAGACACTCAGAACATGCTGACGCTAGGATTGCTCCGAGATGCGCCGTCTCATAGACTGCAATGCATGTCATGTCAATTCTTTCTGTGGAGGCTGGAACCGGAAATTTTGCCGTGTGCATGATGCAGCAGAATCCCATTGAAAACAATGGGACTCTGCTGCACGGAATTTCCAAGCTGAATTTTTCCACCGTATTCCGCTTGGGAATTCAGCTGTGTGAACAAGGCCTAATTGTGCATATAGAGATGGGTGTCCATCACTAAATAGGATATAAATAGGACATCTAGGCACAGAATTAGATGGGATTTATAGGAGTGAAATGCAAAATATTGTGAATCTTTTCCCACCAACAGCTTCACATGAGGTGTTCCTTTAAAGGGGTGCTCCAGGATTTTTATTCTTTATCCTGTGAGTCTATGATGGCAAGTTATAATACTGTATAATACGCTTCTATCACCTCCGTTCACCGATTTGTCCTGTTTTTCATGCATAGGACCCATACCTGGAAGTGCTTTATTTTGCTGTTGTCTCTGACCTTTCCCAGCATTCCATGCAGTTAGAGACAATGGGGGAGATTTATCAAAACCTGTACAAAGGAAAATTTGACCAGTTGCCCATAGCAACCAATCAGATTGCTTCTTTCATTTTTCAAAGGCCTTTTTGAAAATGAAAGAAGCGATCTGATTGGATGCTATGTGCAACAAATCAACTTTTCCTCCTCACAGGTTTTGATAAATTTCCCAAAATATGTACTTAGTAAGGCTTCTTTCACACTGCTGTTAAGTCCTGGCAGTACAGCGGCCATTGAAAAATGAGGAGAGAATAGCAGGAAAAAAATGAGTGCATGTGCCGAGGCATAATATACAGGGAGGCATATAGATAGCTGTATAACATTGTGAGCCATAAAAACAATTCTGAAGTCTCTGCTTTTTTTTTTTTTTTTTACAGAGCGACCGACTCCTTATAAAAGGAGGTAAAATCGTCAATGATGACCAGTCATTCCACGCTGACATCTACATGGAGGATGGGCTTATTAAGTAAGTATAATGGTAATGACATCTCTTTGGGTCAGCCTATCATCCCTATCATGTGTGTGGTGTCCGACGGGGTAATGTTTGTATTAAACTCTTCGTGACACCAGGGCGTGGTTGACCTATACACCACCCGAGGTAGACCAGCTTCACCTGTGCCAGGCACGGGGCAAATAATCAATCCGGCACAAGGTTATGGTTAACTGGTATGCTTTACTGAGGTAGACAGGGTGTTAAAGTCCATACAACTCAGATAGAGGCACTAAGGAGATGCAGGATGAACTTAGGGAAGCTTATTGGCTTGCTGGGACTTGTAGTTGCAATTGTATTGACTGATGCAGCCATGCTGGAATTTAGTAATTGACTGACTACTTGGACTGAACTTCTTCAGCAGAATCCCGAATTGGCTTAGTTCCTACCGTCAAGCTTTGACTTTCACCGACAGTGCAGGAGTTGACTTGAAGTAGAAGCGTGGTTGCTGGACTAGGCCGCCTCCACTGACTCCTCAGACTTGTCTTCACTGTACCTCAGCGAGGTAGAGCTCAAGAGAGCGAGCTGAACCCTGACCTCACTATATAAGGGGGACAGTTTAGAGAGATCCCATTGGGAAGATAAGTCACCTGTTCACCTTGCATACTCCCCTTGACAACAAAGGTGCCTTAGCAACATAGATTTAAGGTAACAGTGCATATAAAATACATTTATATTAAAGGAAATCTGTAGTGCTCTGAACTTTATCCCCTATCTGAAGGATAGGGGCTAAGTTTTAGATCGCTGGAGGTCCGTGCGGTGGGGGCCCCTGCGATCTCCTGTACGGGGGCACGGCAATGTACAGGAAAGGGATTCATGGAGGGGCGTGCCGGCTGTCGCCTCATGCGGGGACGGAACGCCCCCTTTCCTGTACATTGCCGCGGCCCCATACAGAGATCGCGGTGGGCCCTAGCGTTCTGACCCCCCGCGATCTAAAACGTATCCCCTATCCTTTGAATAGGGGATAAAGTTCAGAGTACTACAGATCTCCTTTAACTCTTGTATAACAATACATCATTTAGTGCAATAAAGAGAGTTCTGCAGTTGATAAAGGCTATCATTAGCCATAACGCGTATTGCTTGCTTGTTATGCAGTATTAAATGCAAATAAAAAAAAACTTTTGGATGAATATTTAGAATATTTAGATTGACCCAATCCGATCAATGTTCACCCGAGCTACAGTGCCGATCACTTACTTCAACACTAAATGCATATGGATGGCTTTTTCTCCTGATGATCTATGGAATGGGTGGTAGGGGAACCATCAGTGTAATGAGCATGGTACATAGACAGAAGAGTGGCTGTCTGACAGCTATAGCGCTTTCTTATCTCAACAAAGTGGATGCCGGTTGGGGTGGAGCAGCGACCATACACATTAGTCTGTTGACAGATATCAGTTGGTTGACATAAAAAAAAATACTGCACATAAATAAATCCTAAATTTTTTCAGCCTATTCATAACTTGACATTTTGTCAGGATGAGTCTATCTAGTGGTATGTAAAATGTTTGGATTCCTAATCTACATGAGCTCTGATGTCTGGTGCCATATACAATTTATATTATTAGGATGTCCCCTAAATTCAAATACAGCTGGTAGCACACCATATAGTCTCCTGGTGTAGATGCAGCCATAGATAGTGTTCCTGACCCACTGACATCTAATTCTCAGATTTTTTTTTGTGTTTCTCTTATAGGCAGATTGGTGAAAATCTCATTGTGCCTGGTGGTGTGAAGACCATTGAGGCTCATGGAAGGATGGTTATACCAGGGGGCATTGATGTCCACACCTGCTTCCAGAAACCATGCCATGGGATGGTGTCCGCTGATGACTTCTTCCAGGGAACCAAAGCAGCTTTGGCCGGCGGCACCACCATGATCAGTGAGTGGGAATTGTTTTTGATTTGTCTGATCCCTTAACCAGGACAATACTGATCCACATGCTGGTAGGCAGAGGGCTAATAAGATCTGCAGCCATGCAGTGTCCATATTAGAACTTAGTCAGATGTCAGAGTTTAACGTCATTTCAATGTAAGCTTGAGACAATTTACTTACCTGACACCTTCTTTTGATACACAACATATACAGTGTTTGATTTGCTAAAAGATAAGGTCCTCCTATCTAAATGTATTTACAGACAGTTCGGGAGACCTTTACTATTAGTAAAGCTCTTCCCATTTTTAGTCAGCTGAGTTTACTAAGAGGCGCACATCAGGAGCTGACGTATATTTCTGCGACTTTGTGTCGCAAGTCGCATGTGAGGAGGGTGTGCCACCGGCCGAGTCCGCTTCCAGCCTCCTAAATCAATTATTTATGCCCCCTTGGAACAGGCATTCTTTTTCCAATTGTCACTAATTTTTCAGCATAAATGGTGACTTTGCTCCAAGAAAATGTGTGCGCAAATGAGCGACATTTGGGCACCTGCGCCGCTGGCATGGCTTAAAGAATGTTCCCCTTAATCTCTTGATAAAAGGAGAAAGTTCATAAAGTATGAAAAGGATGACAATTTTACATCAGCAAGTATGTGTTTACTGCTCAGTGTCAGCAGTCGTATTAGATACAATGTATCTGAGCAGTGAAGAGAGTCAGAAATAGGTCAGAAATCGAAGGTTAGCACATACATTGTATATAATACCGCTGCTGACACAAGGAACACATTTTTGCTGCAGTGATATTGGCCTTCCCTTCATATAGGAGATTAGGACCCAGATTTAATTTGCCTGAAATCAAAACTGGCTGGTTTTGCCCATAGCAACCAATGGTAAAATTATTCCTGAGCTGTCATTGGTTGCTATGGGCAAAATTAGATATGGGCCACAGTGTCTACGAATACATTTATTTAGGGGGCCAGACCCCATCTGCTAGCCATTCAGGGACGGCATATGCTGCAAATGTAATTTATAACAAGCCTTGGTGACTTATCCGTTCTCCGAGTCACATGTAGGGTAGGAGAGTCAGAGTCAAGTATCTGTGTCAGGGGTCAATGTCAGAAACTCAGGGGTCAGAGTGGGGAGTCCGAGTCTGGAGTCAAAGTCAGGTATCAGAGTAAGAGTCCGAGTCAGGAGTCATAATCAAGAGCCGAATTCAAGAGCCAAATTCAAGAGTTGATTATCAGTGTCAGACACTCGGGTCAGAGTCAGGAGAAGGGAGTCAGAGTCAAGTATGAATGTAGGAGTCAGAATCGGGTATCAGGTCAGAGACCCCCCCCCCCCCCGGCCTACGATGGCCCCGACATACGATCATTTCAACATACGATGGCCTCTCAGAGGCCATCGTATGTTGAAAGCAGCATCAACATACGATGCTTTTGTATGTCAGGGCCATCGCATAAACGGCTATCCGGCAGCACAGACTGCTTCAGCTGCCACCGGATAGCCGTTTACGGTGCCCTGTGTTGTCTGCCGACGATCACTTACCTGTCCTCGGGGCTCTGGCGCATCCTCTTTGGGATCCCCTGCATTGTCGGTGCTCTCCATCGTCATCATCACGTCGCTGCGCGCGCCGTCCCGCCGCCGTCATCCAATAGGAGCGGCGTGCGTAGCAACGTGATGGCGGTGACATAGAGCGGCGAGGAAGCCGGGAAGCAGAGGCCTTGCCGGAGCGTCGGGGACACTCCGGGGATGCGGCGACAGCGATGGAAGGCAAATTCCAGGGCAGCAGTGACGAGCGGTGACGGTCTGAAGCGGCGGGGAAACGTGAGTACAACTTCCTATACCAGTGGTCTACAATCTGCGGACCTCCAGATGTTGCAAAACTACAACTCCCAGCATGCCCGGACAGCCGTTGGCTGTCCGGGCATGCTGGGTGTTGTAGTTTTGCAACATCTGGAGGTCCGCAGGTTGTAGACCACTGTCCTATACTTTACATTGCACGGATCCCTTAACATACGATGGTTTCAACAAACGATGGTCCATGTTGAGGGACCACTGTATCGGGTTCAGTAGTCAAAATCCGGTGTTTGAGAAAGGAGTCATGTATCCAAATAAGGTGTCAGGGTTAGTAAATTCTAAAACTTACATGGAAATAACGTTTGACTCTGACATCTATGTCCTAATATGGACACTTTACACCTGAACGTTAGATAGTTGGCCAATCCTGCTGAGGTTTGCAGGTCCATCCATTTTTTCTCTAAGGTGTACGGACACATCCAGGCTTTTAAGGGGTTTTCTGGTGAAAACTTTTATTAAACTAAATAAACTTTTATTAAACCAAAGTCATAATCGATCAGGGTCTCAGGGATCTGTATATATATACAACAGGATAAAGCTCGATGCAGTTGCATTATTCCTCGGCTCAGTGCTCCGCTCTCTGCGCTGCCGTCATGTTGCAGATGACTGGTTGCATTGACTATAGTAGAGCACCTCTTTTGCCGGGCATTTCACCTGGCTATATTTACAGATCAGTCGGGGTCTCAGCACAGAGACCCTGATCGATCAAAACTTTTTAACATGCATGACATGTCAAAAGCTTTATTTAGTAACAGTAATAATGCTTTAATTGTTCGCAATGTTGAAAGCTCATCCGGACCACATCCTGCTCACAGAACTCATAAGTAGACAACTGTGCCCCTATGTGAGCTTGACTGGTTTCCAGCCTCTGACTATAAATAAGAATGTTTCCATTCACTAATAGCAAGCAGAGATTTGAAAGTTAACTTGTTTTGGAAAATTTGAAATAGGCCAAAACTTATCTTGACTGTGGCTACTACCACCTTTATACCTGGAGGTGCAGAAGACCATATAGAGGTCCTGTGAATCTCCTCCTACCGTAGGTTGTGGTAGTATTTTGCTCTTTAGGGTTTGCAGTATCTATGACTGTTTGCTAACCATTTCTTTTCTCTCTGTCCCCTGACTATAGTTGACCATGTGGTGCCGGAGCCCGGGACGAGCCTGATCAGTGCTTTTGAGCAGTGGCGAGAATGGGCGGACAGCAAAATCTGTTGTGACTACTCCTTACACATGGACATCACTGAGTGGCACAAGGGTGTCCAGGAGGAGATGGAGGCTCTGGTGAAAGATCATGGTAAGTTCTTACATGTGCACAATGCTGTGATCAGGCTGTATAGGCCACAAGATACATTTGTCTCAACATCTACTTTATTTTAAAGGAAATCTGTCATCAGTACAGACAGGTAGTGCAGCTGACACTAATGATAACCATACTTACCTGGTCCCATTCTGTGCTCTGGTTCTCCTGCCATCTTCCACCATTTTTTTTGTTCCGGAGCCGACTTGGAGCATGGGCCCCAGCTAAGAAGCCGTGACATCACTAATCTCCGACGGCCCTGTAACGAAAACAACTGAGGAAGATAGAGGGAGAATCACAGCACGGAACAGGATCAGGTAAGTATGGTTATCATCAGTGTCAGCTGCACTTCCTTTCTGTACCGACAGGCTAGTGCAGGTGACACTGATGACAGATTTCCTTTAAGTATTTCTGATAATATTGTATGGGTAATGCTAGAGATTAAATTAATATAGGGCACAGTTAGGGTTGGAATACTATAGGGACACTACTATGAAAGCACAGAAAGTGATGGGACTACTATATGGGCACAGCTGCAGTAGATGGTGCTACTCTAAGGACACTAATGGGAGTGATGTTACTCTATGCCAGTGGTCTCCAAACTGTGGCCCTCCAGATGTTGCAAAACTACTGAGAGTTGTAGGTCGCAACATCTGCAGGGCCACCATTTTGAGACCACTACTCTATGCTCTTTACTGTAAGCTAAAAGCTATTAATGTCACTAGTGTTTTATAAGGCCATTGATTTGGATTTAGGCTATTGGTGATAGTATAATATGAATGTTTCATGGTATGGGGCTGCACAAGACTGCTCTAAGGGCACTTCTGGGGTGGGGCTGCTGTACGACCACTGTCAGGCTGTGTTTACACGGCAGAATGTCCGTGCGGAATTCCGCATGGATATTCTGCACAGACGTTCTGCAGCAGCAGAGTCCCATTGATTTCAATGGGATTCTGCTGTTCTGTTCGCATGGCAGAATTTCCGCTGCAGATCCTGTTTCTGGCGGATTCCGCTTGGGAATGCATTGCTGTCTATGAGACGACGCATTTCTGAGCGGTCCTATCGCCTGCAGTACTCCGCTATCTGTGGAATATTTGCACGAAAATTTTCCATACAGACACTCCACCGTGTGAACATAGCCGTAGGGTATTCTAATGATGGGAATTCTGTATGGACATTACTGCCGCTTGCTCTGTGTTATGGGCACTACTGATGGTCCGGCTGCCTTGTGGGTGATGTCGGTGATAAGATTACGGATTAGTTCTGGTGATGGGGTTACTAAATGGGAACTGCTGTCGGTGAGGGTATTTTATAGGCATTGCCATAAAGGCACAGCTGGAAAATAACCCCTTAATGACCACCAAATATCTTTTTCACGTAAACCGTTCAGGGAACTTCCTTTTATGAAGGCACTTCATAATGGGGACACAGGGCAATGATTGGGGACACATAAAGTTGGGTATTGATCCTAGTGCTTTACCCCTAAGGCAGTGTTTCCCAACCAGCGTGCCTCCCGCTGTTGCAAAACTACAACTCCCAGCATGCCCGGACAGCCAAAGGCTGTCCGGGCATGCTGGGAGTTGTAGTTTTGCAACATCTGGAGGTCCGCAGGTTGTAGACCACTGGTATAGGAAGTTGTACTCACGTTTCCCCGCCGCTTCAACAGCTGAAGGCACCCTCATTGGGAAACTCTGCCATAAGATAGTTGACAGTGGGCGCCCTCTGTCAGCCCATCAGCACCCTGCATCAGGATGGTGGGCACCAGTGCTTTCGTAGAGCAGCCAGAGGTTTACTATCTCACCGTCCTTTAAATAAACCTTGGACATGTCATAGAGACGTGAAAAGTTTGGGTGTGAACGAGCAGGGAGAAGTGCTCAGCGTTCGGGCATGACTACTATATGATAGGTTGTAAATGTGTTGACACTGTGCAGGGGCTCACATCTTGCCATGACCAGATTTTGTCAGGGAGCACCCTATAATAATAATTCTTTATTTATATAGTGCACACATATTCCTCTGCGCTGTACACTCAAATTGGTTCTCTATCCCCATTGGGGCTCACAATCTAACTTCACATATCAATATGTTTTTGGAGTGTGGAAAGAAACCCACACAAACATTGAGAGAACAGACAAGCCTATTGCAGATGTTGTCTTTGGTGGGATTGGAACCAACAATGCTAAGCATAAGAAGCTCCACTTATGCTCATGGCTTGTATTTGCAAGCAACTCTGCTCCTTTGAAATAAATGGGCTAGAGCTTGCAATACCACACACAACCTGTGGACAGGTGTGGCGCTATTTTTTTTTGTAAGAAAGCATTTATATTTTTCGAATCCTCCTTCATTCATATACCGCTGACATCTCCATGTCACATGACACCATATCATTGCTGCTACCAAAAATATTTCAGCTGGTATATGTACTTAGGTAAACTATTTCCAGTGCTTTGCCTGTTATAGCATCGCCCATACGGCCTTTTGGCTAAGATCTGGTGTAGTATCTGTTCTTATCAGACAGTCCACTGGTAGGAATGGATGGCTACATGGAGGAGCATGTGTACCGGGGCGTATCGGGGATGGTGCCACATAACCAGCTCAACGGCTGCCCTGATGTGACCGGTTTCCTCCGGGTCTTGCCATGAGGTTGGGAGGGTCTAGAGCCGAGGTACTTTTCCTTGGGGAGTGGTGACCCTGAGGTACTGAAACTCACTGGGTGTTATAGCTCACTGAGTGAATGCACTGCACCACACACTCTTCACCTTTGGCTCTCACTAGAGATGAGCGAACTTACAGTAAATTCGATTCGTCACGAACTTCTCTGCTCGGCAGTTGATGACTTTTCCTGCATAAATTAGTTCAGCTTTTCGGTGCTCCGGTGGGCTGGAAAAGGTGGATACAGTCCTAGGAAAGAGTCTCCTAAGACTGTATCCACCTTTTCCAGCCCACGGGAGCACCTGAAAGCTGAACTAATTTATGCAGGAAAAGTGAGCAACCGCCGAGCCGAGAAGTTCGTGACGAATCGAATTTACTGTAAGTTCGCTCATCTCTAGCTCTCACCCTTGGTATCCCGGCCTTCTTGCTAGGATCAGGGAATTTTTTTATAGATCAGGCCGGATGACCGGGCAGTATATCTGCACTCATCCACTTATTTATTTCCTTTTTTCGTTTGTGACTTTTACATGTTTACATTTTTACTTGGTTTGCCACTTTTACATGTTTGTTTTTTGTACACAGGATTTGTCAGGGTGTGGTAGCCCTTCTGGGTGTCCCTCCTGGCGGTCTCGGGGAGGTGTGTGTGGCCATCAGGTTCCTCACCTCCCTGCAACCCCTGGGCGTCTTGGCTGTGGCCGAGATGCCACCAGTACACAATTGCTTATCTTTATTGTTTATCTCACCAAAATAAAGTGATTTAAAATTACTGGTCTGTTCCCACTGTATTTGCTTTCTTGCTTAAGGTGCACTAAAATGCTACCTGGTCATAGGTAAATAGCTGTGGCTGCAGTCTACGCGCTATACTGATTTAGGGAATTAGACCATTACGGTATTAAAACCTAACACCATGCCCCCCTTAACATGTTTCACCACTAGATGTGGCTTTGTCAAGAGGTAAGGGGCTTCACAAAGCCACGTCTAGTGGTGAAACATGTTGAGGGGGGCATGGTGTTAGGTTTTTATAATGGTCTCATTCCCTGAATCAGTATAGCGTGTGGACTGACGCCACAGCTATTTACCTATGAACAGTGCACCTTAAGCAAGAAAGCAAATACAGCGGGAACAGACCAGCAATTTGAACTCACTTTATTTTGGTGTGATAAACAATAAAGATAAGCAATTGTAAATAGGTATATGGGAAATCTAGGGCTTTATTGGATCACCTAAGGTAATCTATTGGAAACAAATTAATTAAACCCTCCATATACTGGTCTTATAGAGTTTTCCACCAGTATACGGCTCCTTGGCTGATACCTTGATTAACGCCTAGGTTGAAGCCAGGGGCATTTGTGGCCCCTTAGTAGCTTAGGCATTGAACCTGGATCCTTGCAGGTACCTTTTGGCCCGGAGGTGAAGGGTAGGTTTGTTGGGGGGCCTCTCTTCTGTTGGAGAAGGGCTTAGTGATAGACTGCATCCTTTGTGCGCATTTTTTTAGTGTGACATGTTTTCACTTTTTCTTGCACTTTGGATGATAGAGAGCACATTCCTCGGCTCTAAAAAACAAACAAAAAAAAAAAAAGATCACCGATGAGGCCTCTGTAGTATATTGTTATAATATAATGCTGCATCTTTCTCCAGGGGTGAACTCGTTCCTGGTATACCTGGCTTACAAGGATCAGTATCAGCTCACAGACTCCCAGGTAATGTGACCTCTATTCCTGTCCTGTAGTAGCAGCTTGGGGGGGGGGGGGGAGGCACGAGTTTTATTTTGTGCTGCATGGCGCGCGGTCTGTCAGCTTTCTGTGTCTGGGTGTGGAATAAGAATGAACTGGCTCCTGCCAAGTGCTGGCCACCTTACAGGCGAAGCACATATTCAGCATTCCTATGACACAGCCTGCATGCCGACCTCTGCGCCTCTTCCCTGACTTGTTTGTGGAATCTTTTTACTGCTTTTATCACTGCCGTTTAATTGGCATTCATTATAGGGGTCATAGGAGATTAAAATGTAAACATTGTTTTCCAGAAATAGCGCCACCCTTGTTCATGGACTGTGTCTGATATTGCAGCTCTCTGGGATGGTGCTAAACTGGAATACCAGACATGGCTCATAATGGATCCTTTTTACTAAACTCTTCCAACCCTTAACCCCTTCCAGACCCATGATAGACATGTAAGTCATGGGACGTGCTCTGGTGAATGGAGCGGGTTTGGAAGTCAGGTCCGCACCGTAACCGGTAGTCCATCATTTAACTGTTTAAATGCTGCAATGTATAATTAAATGCAGGTCATCCTTGGTTTGAAGTGGCCCCATCTCTGCCCTTGACCCCCTCCCCTTGATGTAATCACAGGGTGCCGATGGGTTGCTGGGGAAGCTCCAGGCCTTGCCTTGGCCAACTGAGTTGCAATACCACAAACAACCTTAGGTCTAAATCTAGACAACCCCTTTGAAGCCTACCCTTTGGCAGGCTTTAGCAATAGAGCTCCAGTTACATAGATCACTGTAATGTAATAGCATTGAAATCCAACACACCTGATTCTTTTCTCCCCCATCAGGAGGCCCCCATACAAATTAGAAGGTTGATTGTTGAAATCAACAAGTTCAGTTTATACATGTGTAATTGTATGATGACTTAAAGAGGTTTTCTAGGGATACAAAAACAGCTGATTTCTTCCAAAAACGCCACCCTTGTTCTCAGTTTGTGTGTGGTATTGCAGTTTGGTTCTGTTGAAGTAAGCTGTAATTCCATAAACATCCTGAGAGGGCTGGTGCTGTTTCTGGAAGAAAGCAGCTCTGATTTTCTATTCCTGGATAACCACTTTAAAGGCCCTTTCACACGGTAGAAAATTCCGTCATTCTGTGGCCAGTAGGCGGCAGCAGAATAAACTGGCGCTAGGACCGTTCGAAAAGGAGCCATAGACGACAACGCGTTTCCGAGCAGATTCAGCTGAAATAATGAACATATTCATTCTTTCTGCAAAGTCTGTAATTGTAATTTCCATGGCAAATGTTTCAACCGCAGAAATTCTGCCGTGTGCATGGTGCAGCAGAATTCTATTGAAAATAATGGGAGTCTGCTGCATCAGAATTTCCTAACGTAATTTTTCCACTGGATGCCGTGTGAAAGGAACCCATGGCCATGTTCACACGATGGGATTTCCAAGGGATTTCCAAGGGATCTCCGTTCCAAAATTCTGTTGCAGCAGAGTCCCATTGTTTTTAATGGGATTCTGCTGCACACATTTTGCTGTGTGAAAATGGCCTCAGACTCCAAGTTTTAATTATCAGCCTGGGTGTAGCCAGGGATAGGCCTTATTTGTTTATATGACATATTGCACTGCAGTATATTATGTTTTGATGTATTATATAATATTATTTTATCATGCGCTATGCTATGTTGCTTTGTAGTAAAGTTTATTGGTCTATGATTTAACTTGGTCTATGTTTTTTTTTTTTTTTTTAATGTTTATAAGCTACATCTTTTACAGTAACATCTAGAACACCTATAATATTTTATAATACTATTCATGTTCTAGCAATTTTAATTTTTTTTACCAGATTTTTGTTTTTTCATCTTTAGATCTACGAGGTGTTCAGTGTGATCCGGGATATTGGTGCCATTGGACAAGTACATGCTGAGAACGGTGATGTCATAGCTGAGGTAAGATGTCTTCTCTATTTGAACAGTGAGAGAAAAAAAAAAAAAAAACATTTAAAATAAGTTATGAATTGATAAGTGTCTCATAGTGGGGGTCCGACCGCTGGGAACCCCCGTAATCTCCTGCCTGGCGCCCTGGCACTCCTCATGCACAGAGCAGTGGTCGACGTGCAGAAATAAAATTCTTATGTTTTTCCAGCTTTTCCTTAAAGATGCATGGAGGAGGCGTGTGGACCACGGGCAGAGCTGGGGCATGGGGCAGAAGATCACGGGGGTGTTTCCTTTTAACCTCTTGGGGATATCGGGCATGCATGTACGCCCTAGTCGCTCATGTTGTACAAAAACGCTTCATACCTGTTGGGTTCCGGATGCTAACAGCAACCAGGACTCACAGTTAATGTCGGACATCACCGATTAACCCTTTAGATGCCACGATCAAAGTTGATTGGAGGATCTAAATGCGGAAATTTAGCGAGTTGTTAGGGACCACAGCAACAAAATCACGAGGTCCTGATCAGCTAAGAAGACACTGATAGGCCCTATCTTACTCCCTTACTGCAGAAAGCCATGGCAGCCTTTATTAATGGAGCGCTGATAACACTGATCAATGCTGTGCTATATGGCATAGCATTGTTCTGTGTTTGCAATCTATAGATTACATGTAATGATTCCCTTTGGGGACTAAAAAATAGTAAATAAAAGAATAGAAAAGGGTTAATAAATGTGAATAAGCCCTTTTCTAATAAAAGTTGAAATCACCCTTACTTTTCCCATTTTGTATATAAAATAATATAAACAAAGATAAACATAAGCATATGTGGTATCGCCGCGTGCGTAAATGTCCGAACTATTAAAATATAATGTTAATTAAACCGCACAATCAATGGGGTATACGTAAAAATAATACCAAAGTCCAGAATTGCATATTTTTGGTCACTTCATATACCATAAAAAAATTTATGAAAAGCGATCAAAAAGGTCCTATCATAACAAAAATTGTACCAATAAAAACTACAGATCACGGTGCAAAAAATGAGCCCTCACACATCCCTGTATACGTAAAAATAAAAGTGTTATAAGGGTCAGGAGAGAACAATTTTATGCTTACTAATTTTCATACAAAAAGTTGTACTTTTTTTGAAAGTAGTAAAATAAAATAATACCCATATAAAGTTGCTATCGTTTTAATCCTATTGACCTAAAGAATTTAGATAATGTTTAATTTTAGTATTTTTTTTTTTAAAGTTTGCAAAATGGTCGTTTTTTTCTTTTCAATTTTGCCCCACAAATAATTTTTTTTGCCTTCACTGTACATTTAATGGCAAAATGAGTGATTTCATTGCAAAATAAAATTGGTTGCGCAAACAACAAGCCCCTATATTTGTCTGTAGGTGGAAAATTTAAAGCTTTATGGTTATTGAAAGGCAAGGAGGAAAAAAACTAAAGTTCAAAAATTTTAAATAAAAACAAATGTGCTTTAGAGGGGTTAAAGGGGTACTCCGCCCCTAGACATCTTATCCCCTATCCAAAGGATAGGGGATAAGATGTAAAATTGCCACGGTCCCGCTGCTGGGGAGCTCCGGGTTCCCCGCTGCGGCACTGCGCTATCATTACAGCACAGAGCGAGTTCGCTCTGTGCGTAATGACGGGCGATACAGGGGACGGAGCAACGTGACGTCATGGCTCCGCCCCTCGTGACATCCCGTCCCGTCCCCTTAATGCAGGTCTATGGCAGGGGGCGTGACGACCTGCGCCCCCTGCCATAGACTTGAATTGAAAGGGGCGGGCCGTGACATCATGAGGGGCGGAGCCGTGACGTAACGATGCTCCGGCCCCTGTATTGCGCGTCATTACGTGCAGAGCGAACTCGCTCTGTGCTGTAATGATAGCGCAGTGCCGCAGCGGGGATCCCGGGGGCTCCCCAGCAGCAGGACCGCGGTGATCTGACATCTTATCCCCTATCCTTTGGATAGGGGATAAGATGTCTAGGGGCGGAGTACCCCTTTAAGGGGTAACAACTTTTGAGATTTTTTCTTTTTTATTGTACATTGTGTTAGAATATTTTTGCATATGAGAAAGGAGAAAAATACACACCAGTGGGTAGATTTAATGTGTTATTCCAGTGTTTCCCAATCAGAGTGACTCCAGCTGTTGCAAAACTATAACTCCCAGCATGCCCGGACAGCCTTTGGCTGTCCGGGCATGCTGGGAGTTGTAGTTTTGGCAACAGCGGGAGGCACCCTGGTTGGGAAACACTGCATAATCTATTTAAATGAGCCCAAATTGTAGGACATGTACAATGTGTCATGGTCTGTGTACTGGATCTTACAGACCAATGATCCATGGGGAAAAAGTTATGCAAACTTGCTCTCTTCTAAAGATATGAGAACCGTCTTGTGGTTTAGTTGATTTCCCCAGTCATGTTTCAAGGCTCTTTTTTAGGTCAAACATTGACTCTAGGTGGCACTAGAGTGCCAGTATTATAGAATTAATTGGATTTGACTGCTCTGCTATGTCTGTATTAATTTTGCATTGTGAGTGTATTATGTGGTTAAAAATGTAATTTATCTATATTCCAGGAACAACTGAGGGTCTTAGAACAAGGAATCACTGGCCCTGAGGGACACGTCTTGAGCAGACCAGAAGAAGTGAGTTTATTTATTAAATTTTTTTCTTTTTTGTAGCTATCATTGCCTTGTATGTGTTGACATATGGTATCCATCCAGTTATTTCTATAGCTTTGACCCTGAAGAGTGAATGGAATGTTTTATTATTTATATTTAAATTTTTTTTATTAACATTTATTTCTAAGAACTCTTGCAGTCGTCCTTGTTCATCCCTTAAAGGAGTACTGCAACCAAAATTAACTTATCCCCTCCCCTATTCACAGGACCAATGTGACCCCCCTCGATCTCTGGTACAGGACCTCATTTTGCTCAGTGAGGAGTGCACATCGTCTAATGCTTGACGGCACGCGCTCCATTAATTTCTATGGGAGTGCCGATGATGCCCGAGTGCTAGACTTTGGTCTCTTAAAAGCTCCCATAGAAATCAATGGAGCGAGTGCCATCTACCGCACGTGCTCATCGCTCAGAGCCTGGTCCCATTCTGGAGATCGCGGGGGGGTCCCAGCGGTCGGACCCCCGCGATCAGCTACTTATTCCCTATCTTGTGGATAGAGGATAAGTTAGTTTTGACTGTAGTACCCCTTTAAAAGGGTTGACTCTGTACAATAACACTTTCCTGTATACTCGATATAGTAGTTTTGATATCATATCAGAAGATAAGAATTCATATCAGAAGATAAGACAGATAAGACACCTTCATGTTCATGAATTTTCTTATGGATTTTAAAGCATCAGGGGCTGTATATGACCATTAAAATAACTGATAAAAATGCATGTGATGCTTTTTTTAATAATAGTAGTTATGTATGGAAATGGTCTCTGTATATGTGATAATTATAATCTCTGTACAGGTGGAGGCAGAAGCTGTCAATCGTTCCATTACTATCGCCAATCAGACCAATTGTCCTCTCTATGTCACCAAAGTGATGGGCAAAAGCTCTGCCGAAGTGATCGCACAGTCTAGGAAAAAAGGTGCGTGTATTAGGAAGCATCTTCAACATTCTTTAAAGGCATTGTCTGGTTTTGAACAACCCCTGTCACCATGCGGGATCATTAATGTTATATTTTAATGGCTCAGGCAATTCCACACACAGTGAAAAATATATGTTTATTTTATTATTATTATAATTATTAGTATTATTAATATATATATATATTTTTTTTTTTTGGGGGGGGGGGGGTTATTACATTTTTTTAAGGTGGGCCTTTTTTTTATATTTTTAAAAACATTCTTTTATTATTTTATTTACACTTTTTAAGTCCCATAGGGGGTCTATTGTATACCATCATTAGATGACTAAAACTGAATAATGCTATGCAATTGTATATTATTGCCCAGTGTAACTGGCAATCTGCTAGTAAAGTCTGCCTGAGACAGACTCTATTAGGAGATCACCCTGGAGTCAGCAAGGAGGTATTCAGTGGGACTTTATCTAGGATGTCATTCAGGTTCTTAAGTGCCGCGATCACTATTGATCAGGGCACTTTAGGGGTTAATGGTGATTGGCCATGTCCGGTGCACAGCTGTCAGATAAAGGCGAGCGCGTTTCATAGAATGCAGCTCAGGCCATAAATCTACTTCCTGGTGCGCAAGGCACCAGGGAACCAGGACCTACATTTACATCCATTGTCATCAAAGAGGTTAAAGATGGAAGTCCAACATAGTGTTTGACTAAAGAAGATTGGTTGTTCCCAGTGAGCTGGGTGTAATTGGTGCAAGCATTAAAATATGGTAGGGTTGTAAAAGGGAAACATACAGGTAGACAAAGGAAGATATTACAGCTTCAATATAAAAAAAACTTCAAGCAACGTGCAATAGTAATATATATATACACTCTGTATTTTCTGGCATAGAAGACTACTTTTTGACCCAGGAAAATGTTCTCAAAAGTTGTGGGGTCATCTCATACGCTGGTTGTCATCTTATAGGGTGAGTGCTGCAGTCGGCCGGGATGCCTGGGGTATGGAGAGAGATAGAGCGGGGCACCTCTGGGTATGGATAGAGAGAGCCGTGCTGTGCCCAGAAAAACACACAACCATTCGGCCCACCCTTGTATGTATCCTATTACCGTACCTCTTTCTCGGCCTCTCAGATCTTGCTCCTGAGGACTGCAGTGAAGTGGTGCGAAGGTGCGTGATCTGAGGCGGCGCAGGTGTGAATGTGTAAGATCTGAGAGGCTGCGCAGGTGCGCATGTGCAAAATCTGACAGACAGCGCTGGTGTGCATTTGCGAGATCAAGAGGCAGAGAAGGAGGTACGTTAATGGGATACAAGGGTGGCGCATGTGGGAGATCTGAGAGGCAGAGAAGGAGGTACGGTAACAGGATACAAGGGCGGGCCAGACAGGTGAAAGAGGCATATACTGCTTTGATAGTCTTGGAGACAGGGAGGGCTGGGCAGACAGGGAGAGCTGACCAATCCAAGCAGGCTTTGTATACAACAGCCAGCCAATCACTGGTAAGGTATCGTACATCGCGGTAGAGGAGTAGTCTTATACTGCGAGTATATCCCAAACTCTATATTTTAACTGTAAGAGTAGAAGGTAGTCTTATACGCCGGAAAATACAGTGTGTGTATGTGTATATGTGTGTATATATATATATATATATATATATATATATATATATATATGATTACTGTTTAAAAAAGCCAAAAGGAAAACCAGCACTTAATAGAAGGAAACAAGATCACAGGTTGCTGAAGAGAAGAGGAATAGAGCATGGAGGATTGGATGATTTTTTTCCCCTCCATATTGAACAATTCCATAATTTTTTCTCTACTTAATCTGGAAACACAGATGCCATCAATAAATTGATTTCAGTTCATATGTTGAAGGATGTTTCTTGAAGCCAAAATGCCATCTATTCTACATTGTTTTGTATCATATCTGTGATTTGTATATCTGCTATGAAGTAAGAAAGCTGGGTGACCTCCATATTTTTTGCCAGGGGATGTACATTGTGTCATAAATCTTTTGCCATCTTTAATGGAGTTTTTCATAGATAGATGCACAGAGATTGGTAGAAATTTCTGAAGTAGTTTAGCAGCAGGGGTTTGAGGTCCTGGATATTCATTAGTTTCACAAGATCTCTTTAAAGGAGTACTCCACTGGCCAGTGTTCAGAACGCTGTTATCGCGCTGCGGGGGTTGGCCATGCCCCTCGTGACATCACAGCCACACCCCATTAATGCAAGTCTATGGGAGGGGGGCATGGCATCTGACATCACGAGGGGCGTGACCGACATATCCCCCCCCCCCCCCCCCCCCCCCAATTCCTCGCAGCGCAAAAACAGCGTTCCGAATGCAGGCCAGTGGAGTACCCCTTTAATGCACCAATGTCATATGACCATGTCATGGTCAGATACATATCTGGGTCTGTGTCTTATTTAGACATTTTTCTATTCACTGCTGACAGGTGCTGTAGTCTATGGAGAGCCCATTACTGCAAGCTTGGGCACCGATGGTTCTCATTACTGGAGCAAAAACTGGGCAAAAGCTGCAGCTTTTGTCACATCTCCTCCTCTGAGCCCTGATGCCAGTACTCCTGATTTTCTCAACTCTCTGCTTGCCTGGTAAGTGCTGCTTGATGTGTAAGAATACTATAACCATACCCTTTGTTTGATGGAAGCCGATGGGGTATTGAAGTGTGCAGTCCACAGGTCTCCCAGGGTCTCACTCATTATGGTGGGAGGGGGGCGGGGGTCCCATTACCTAACAAGAGACCCTGAAACATCACAGTCAGTGGGCCAGACAGCATTCTAGACCTGGAGTGGTTTCATTCAGCTTCTATCCACAAACAGTATATCATAAAGGGGTATCAATGAATTGGGTACTTGGGGTTCACAGGCTAATGCTTGTTCTACATTTTCCAGTGGTGACCTGCAGGTTTGCGGGAGCGCACACTGCACTTTTAACACGGCTCAGAAAGCTGTTGGAAAAGACAATTTTACAATAATTCCAGAGGGGACCAATGGAACAGAGGAGAGGATGAGCATCGTTTGGGACCGAGCTGTGGTGGGTATACAGTGGTGGAGAGGGTTTGGTGTGCTGCATGCTGTCAAATAGAGAAGCAAAGCAGATGACTAGATATAATAAGATATCACAGTTTCTTGACAGGTGGGCATTGACACAAACACATGGCCAAAATGAAGCTTAAGTTCCAATAAACTGTAAATTGTCTTTAAAGGGGTACTCCGGTGGAAAACAATTATTTTTTTAAATCAAATGGCTCCAGAAAGTTAAACAGATTTGTAAATTACTTCTATTAAAAAATCTTAATCCTTCCAGTACATAGAAACATAGAATGTGTCGGCAAATAAGAACCATTTGGCCCATCTAGTCTGCCCAATAATCTGAAGAATATCTTATCCCCTTTTTCACAGACTGAGCTAGTTTTTCTTCTGCCTGCGCTTTAGAAGTTCTCATAACTTGCTTGGCCTCTTTCTGCCTTATCCTGTAGATTTCGCTATCTTCATTGCTCTGTTTTTCTTATTACTAAATGCTAGCTTTTAAAGATTTTGGCCACTTCTGCTGGTGTCTTCCTTTTTCTGCTTTTACTGACAATTCTAATGCAATTTTCTGTTGCCTTCAATAATGCGTCTTTTAAGTAGTTCCACTTCTCTTGGACTCCATGTAATCCGTTCCAGTCTGATAGGGACTTATTTATGTCTAATCTTATTTTTGAAATCTGTTTTTCTAAAAATCTAAAACTGTTATTTTTGTGTGGTGTGACTCCCTTCTCTGTTCTTATATTAAACCACACTGACTGGTGATCACTAGATCCCAAGCTTTCGCCTACAGTAACATCATATACCAAATCCCCATTTGTGAATACCAAATCCAAAATGGCCTCCCTCCGGCTCCTCAACCACTTGTTGTAGAGATAATCCCAGTAGGGAATTTAGCATATCTGTACTCCTGGCAGAACTAGCTATTTTGGTTTTGCAGTTTATATCCAGAAGATTGAAGTCTCCCATAATGATAACTTCTCCTTTCATTGTCATTTTAGATATTTCCTCAACTAGTAGATCATCTAATTCTTTATCTTGGCCAGGTGGTCTGTATATCACACCTTCACGAAACTGCAACGTAACCCAAACTGACTCTATGTTGGCCTCACTAACTTTTATTAGATTATATTTTATGCTATCTGTCACATACAGGGCCATTCCTCCTCCTTTCTTGTCTTCTCTGTCTCTTCTGTATAAAGAGTACCCTGGTATGGTTATGTCCCAGTCATAACTTTCATTAAACTATGTCTCAGTAACAGCCACTAAATCAGCTACTACTTATCAGCTGCTGTATACTACAGAATAAGTTCTTTTCTTTTTTAATTTATTTTCTGTCTGACCTCAATGCTCTTTGCTGACACCTCTGTCCAGAGGAGGAGAGGTCAGCTATGGGGATTTGCTAATACTCTGGACAGTTCCTGACAAGGACAGAGGTGTCAGCAGAGAGCACTGTGGTCAGACAGAAAAGAGCACTTCAGCTTCCTGTGGAGCATACAGCAGCTGATAAGTACTGGAAGGATTAATATTGTTAAATAGAAGTAATTTACAAATCTGTATAACTTTCTGGAGCCAGTTGATATGAAAAAAATTGTTTTCCACTGGAGTACCCTTTTAAGCCTTACATATGCTAAGACTAAAGGAGACAGTGGTATATGTTACAGGGTTAATTCCATGATTAAAATGTATCACCTATCCACAGGACAGGTAATAAGTATCTGATCGATGGGGTTCCAACTTCTGGTACTCACATCAGTCAAGAGAACTGGGGTCCCTTGTTCTCTAGACGTATGCAGTCATGAATGGTCGCTGTCCCTTCAATGACTGGCTAGGGACTGCGGAAGAAAGCTGAATGTCAGTCGGACCCCACAGATCAGGTTGCTATTCCCTGTCCTATGGATAGGTAATAAGTTATAATCTTAGGAGAAATGAAGAGAAGGTCCAGCGTGGCAAATCAAGCAATACTTGGTACTTTATTTAGCAATCAGCCAACATGGAAGACAGGTGACGCGTTTCGGCCACAATACGTAGCCTTAGCCTAAGTTATAATCTTGGGATAAACCCAACAAATGTGTCACATTTATTTCATTTATTTATGTATTATTTTCAATGGTGTCTTAAACTATTTTTTTTTATTAATAATTTCCACGTAGATAAGAAAATATTCACAGCACTCACTATGTGTTCGCCTATAGTTTATTCCTGTTTCCAAGGCTTCATTACAGGTTACATATGGTAGTGAGATACAAACAGCATGACCATTGGCAGTGTTGCATCAGCCCATGCTTTCTCAAGATGTCTACTGATGCGAAACGGCCCTTGCCCTTTTCCTGTTGCCAATCCTTTCAAACAGATTGCCACAGTTACAAAAAAAGTTGTAAAGGGACCAAAAATATAATAAAATAACAAACCAATAGTTACTTGCCTGTATTATCCCGAACTGATCCCCGTTCAGCTTCTGGTCAGTGCCCTGGTCTTCCTTTAGGAGAGGACGTCATGTGACCTCTGTAGTCAATCAACGGCCTCTATGATGAGAGCCATGACACCAGAAGTATGGCATGTGACCGCTGAGGCCGCTGTATGGCTATGGCATCCACTTTTTAAGGTGTTGAGCTGAGGCTGAACTGGTGAACAGCGCAGGATTGGACAGGTAATGAACTGTTGGTTTGTTGTTTTTATATGTTTGGGGCCTTTTACAACTTTAATCTTTTTCTAGTATGTCTGGAAAGGAGCAGAAGGGTCTAATAGGGTGTGGGCTTTGAGTGTTCTGATCTAAAGTGCTATTGCTGGTTTTATCTCTCTAGGTCACTGGAAAAATGGATGAAAACCAATTTGTTGCTGTCACTAGTACCAATGCTGCCAAGATTTTCAACTTGTACCCTAGGAAAGGTCGCATTGCCGTTGGATCTGATGCTGACTTGGTGATCTGGGACCCAGATAGCGTAAGGACAATCTCAGCCAAAACTCACAACAGTGTAAGTTTCTAAAATTTCTGATCATGTAGAAGACAGTGCTAGCGGTTTTCACTGTCTTGACATTACTTATATACATTTCATTGCAGTCTGTGGAGTACAATATCTTTGAGGGAATGGAGTGCCGTGGAAGTCCTCTGGTGGTGATAAGCCAAGGAAAGATTGTTCTTGAAGATGGCACTCTCCACGTCACTGAGGGATCTGGGCGGTACGTTGCCAGGAAGCCATTCCCTGACTATGTTTACAAGAGGATCAAGGCTCGAAGCAGGGTGAGTACATTTTCTGAAATGGACTAGGGTCAAGCCTTATGGATGCTGTTTGGGTTGGTCTAGTAAGACCATCATAAAGTAGAAGGATAAGTTACGGAATCATCTGGAATATCTGCTTAGACAACAATGTAATTCATTAAACAATTTAATGTCTCTTCAGCTTGCTGAGCTGCGAGGAGTTCCTCGTGGATTGTATGATGGACCTGTTTGTGAAGTCTCTGTGACTCCAAAAGCTGTAACACCTGCCTCTTCTGCCAAGACATCACCTGCCAAGCAACCAGCTCAGCCCGTAAGGAACCTACACCAGTCTGGGTTCAGCCTGTCAGGTGAGTTCTTAAAGGCTATGGGCACCATTGCACTAATTATTATTATTTATTTTTTTTACTGCTTATTTGTTTCCTCAATGCAAAATCATGTGTTATGTCTTTGCTTTGCTGCCTGTGCTGCTGCTTCTGATCCAAAATCCAAAAGTACACTACTCCTGGCAGTCTTTGTTCACCCCCACCCTTATGTCTGAAAATGAACAAAGGAATAGAGACTGCAATCAATCTGACATAATACAGACACTGGTGTGAAGCCATATTACGGATATAGGTCTTAACCTGCAGACCTTGGTCTAGGTACCTAAACTTAAAGCTTGATAGCAATCTATGTTCAGTGGAACACCTGTAGCTGGTCGTGCAGGGGACTTGTGCTTTTTGTGTAGACACTGTTTAATGCCCTAGGCTTGGTCTAATTTCACTCATAGTACAGAATGGATCACTTCGCTCCTTTCTTCTATTCTGAGAATCCATCCATGCAGAGGTCCTCCCTGTGCATCTTTTGCTGTCATTCCAGTTCATTGTTGGTCTTCCAACCAATGGGACTCAGTGTTGACATCACAGTCTATGCATGTAGCGATCAACCAAGGTCTCTTAGGTCAAGGATTCGGTTCCTCTTAGTTTGCGACAAGTGGCGTTACTGTCATGTAGACTAACAAGGGTCATTGCACAATCATATGGAACTAACTTGATCCAATTTTTGAGGTTACATATGGCAAAAATTTTTTGCCTCCAATCTGTCTTATATACCATTAAAGTGTACTCCGCCCCTAGACATTTTATCACAGCCGCCGCGCGCCCTCCATTTATGTCAATGGCAGGAGGCATGACGGCTGTGTACTAGCAATCACGCCCCCTCCTATATACATGAATGGAGGGGGCGTGGCGTGATTTCATGATCGCTGCGTGACGTCATGTCTGATTGCGGGGGTTTCGGCTGCATGGACCACCTGCGATCTCCGGGCCGGCGCTGTGGCGTTACGGTCACAGAAGCCTGGGGCTTCTGTGATCGTGATGTCACGCCATGCCCCCCTCCACTCATGTCTATGGGAGGGGGCGTGATGGTTAGTATACAGCCGTCACGCCTCTTCAGACATGAATGGAGGGAGCGTGGCGGCTGTGGTCGCCAGTTATCTGGCATGGAGCAGAGTTTGCTCCATGCAGCAGATGACTGGGATGTCGCAATGGAGATCGTAGGGGTCCCCGGCAGCTGGACCCCTTTGGATAGGAGATAAAATGTCTAGCGCCGGAGTACCCCCTTTAAAGCCCTTTCTACCTGCCACAGGTTGGAGCTGGTGCTAGAAAATGTGATCATTTGCAGATTTTGGTGACACCTGCTACTTCCACCTCTGTCCATGTCCGGAACTGTCTGGAGCAGGAGAGGTTTGTTATGGGGATCTGCTCCTGCTCTGGACAGTTCCTGAAACAGACAGAGGTGGCAGCAAAGAGCACTGTGGTCAGACTGGAAAGAACTACACAACTTCCTCTGGTGCATACAGCAGCTGATAAGTACTGGAAGCATTAGGATTTTTATATGGAAGTAATTTACAAATCTGTATAACTTTCTGACACCAGTTGATTTGAAAACCTTTGTTTTTAACTGGAGTACCCCCTTAAATAGATAAAAAGTTTCACAATGAATGAAATATACAGTTGTCTTTTAAGAATGAAAACTTTAGATTTCATTTGTATTTCTTCTGCAAATAAGAAGCACCATTTGTGCCTAATACCTTTACTCATCTTGTTCTTGCAGGGGCACAGATTGATGACAACGTTCCTCGTCGCACTACCCAGCGCATTGTGGCGCCTCCCGGGGGCCGTGCCAACATCACCAGTCTAGGCTAGACCCAAACTAATTCTCCTGCCCCAGGATTCCGTTCCTTCTCCAAGATGAATTATTTCCGAAAGATTTACCAATTCCTGCCTTTTTTTTTTTTTTTGTTTAATAATCTTGGGGGGCAGTGACTTTTCTAGGAGCAGATAACAGTCTAGGAGACACACAGAGTGTCACATTGCTCATACACACATAGATGTATGTATATGTGCTTTGGTACGTATACACGTATGTAAATGATACCTGCGGTGTTCACATTGTAGGTATCTGTTGGGATGCTTGCATGTGTGTGGGCATAATCGGGTTGGATTAGAGAGCCCCATAAGAGCTGTCCTTCCTAGTGGCCATTCACCCCCCCTCTTTAACTCGACACCCCAGTCATTCTTTTGTACGTCCGCGAAAGGTGACCTTATAGAAAACATCTCGGTCTTGCTACATTCAGGTTATGGAGTTAGGATTATACATGGATTTAGGATTATACATCTCTATGAGAAAATAAATCAGTGCTTAGAAGACATGTTCTGTTCATATAC
Organism: Hyla sarda; assembly: GCF_029499605.1. NCBI lineage: Eukaryota > Metazoa > Chordata > Amphibia > Anura > Hylidae > Hyla > Hyla sarda. The sequence continues at coordinate 60,413,080 of NC_079192.1, read as the reverse complement.
ATTATCTATTAATGATGGAGATACATTTCACCTATGGTAGTTTAATTTTATTATTATTATTATTATTATTTTTTTAATCAGATTTTATTATGAGTTTAGTCAAGGTACTTACATGACTTCATTTATATTTATCTTACTTATTAAAGACTAATACGTCTCAGAAAGTACTTAAAGGGGTACTTCGTTGCCCCAGTATTTGGAACATTTTGTTCCGAACACTTGGAGCGGGTGGCGGGGGTTCGTGACGTCACTGCCATGCCCCCTCGTGACGTCATGCCACGCCCCTCAATGCAAGACTTGCATTGAGGGGGTGTGGCCGTGACATCACGACCCCCGCTGCCGGCACCCAGTGTTCTAAACGAATGCCAAGTGCTGCACAGAGATTGTGGAGGGTCCCCAGTGGCAGTTCCCCCGCGTTAAGACATCTTATCCCCTATCCTCTGGATAGGGGATAAGATGTCTAGGGGTGGAGTACCCCTTTAATGCAAGACCAAGGCTAAAAGACGGCAAAGACATCCCGCCGAGAATGCCAACTTTTGCAGATCGTATGGGTGTTGGGTGTTCAGAGGGGAACCCCGGTGCTGACATGTGCAGGGTAGATGTTCCATTCAGCCAGTTTTTAACCCATTGTGGGATTCGTGATTGTGTTCCTGAGTGCAGGAGATGTTGTGCTTATGCTAATAAATGTGTCTAGAATGAAAATGTGCTCTCTCCAATGTCTTAAATAGCAAAGAGATAAGTCTTGTGTCTTTTTTCCCTGTAAACACTGTGTTCTTATTTCTTATCACAGAATCCACTAATAAAATGTTGTGCTTTCAACAATGTTTCTGGAATGTTATTAAGAACTTGTGACATAAAATGCCTACGTGATTTATTGTATTCGCTTTTATAGCGCTGACATATTCCGCAGCGCTGTACAGAGTATACCACAATGGTCTTGGTCCTCTAAAGGTAGTCTAACCTCAGTAAGTGTGAAAAGAAAAAAACAAAGGAAGAACGTCCAGATTCCATGCTGATGTTACCCTGGTTGGATTTAACCCTTTATTGCAGTGTTTTTGCCAACCAGGCTGCCCCCAGCTATTGTAAAACGACAATTCCCAGCATGCCCGGACAGCCTTTGGCTGTCCGGGCATGCTGGGAGCTGTAGTTTTGCAACAGCTGGAGAAACCCTGGCTGGGAAACATTTCTTTAAAGGGGTACTCCACTGGAAAAAACATTTTTTTTTTTTTTTAAATCAACTGATGACAGAACGTTAAACAGATTTGTAAATTACTTCTATTAAAAAAAAATCTTAATCCTTCCAGTACTTATAGGCTTCTGTATGCTCCGCAAGAAGTTCTTTTCTTTTTGAATTTCCTTTCTGTCTGACCACAGTGCTCTCTGCTGCCACCTCTGTCCATGTCAGGAACTGTCCAGAGCAGGATAGGTTTGCTATGGGCATTTGCTCCTGCTCTGGACAGTTCCTGACATGGACAGAGGTGTCAGCAGAGAACACTGTGGTCAGACAGAAAGGAAATTCAAAAAGAAAAGCACTTCCTGTGGAGCATACAGCATCTGAGAAGTACTAGAAGGATTAAGATTTTTTAATAGAAGTAAATTACAAATCTGTTAACTTTCTGGCACCAGTTGATTAAAAAAAAAATTGTCCCCTTTAATGACTGGGCCATCATTGGAGCCACACAAGGACCTTTCACTTTACTATGAAATGTAATCCAAACAAAGTACAATAATTTTTTTGGGTAAAAAAGAAAAAAAGTAGAGCATCAGATTTTTAATCTGAGGGTCCATGGTTCAAGTCCCTTTTCTGGCATGAAGTTTTACTTAGAAAAGAAAAATCAGTGGATACATAAAATCACCTCCACACATTTACCAGCAGATTTATCCACCTTCATTAATCTTAGTAACCTGATATTGTTAGCAGTTTTGAGTTGTCTTGGTAGATTTTGGTTCCTGGTTTTATTTATCTGGCCAGGTAGGTTAGTTGATAGGACCCGCACCATCTGAGAAACCTTGGCGTGGTGTGCGGGCTCAAGTGTGTCCTTCATATAAGGGTATACTGGCTAATGACTCAGTTTTATATCAGTTTTGAGGGTTAGCTAATGTCATTGTATATCTACCACAGTAGTGAAACCATATTTATGGACATTTATCAACGGGTTTAGTCAGGTTTTCTTTACTATAATTGTCGCAAAATTGTCGCAACTGCGACTATGCGATTTTTCGTGCAACATTTTGACTGGAAAGCGAGAAAAGCAAGTTTTCCAAAAATTAACTACGTAGTAATAATTTAAAAATGGACTATGGGTAGTCAGGTATTTATGAACTGTGACAGTCGCAACTGCGCAAAAAAAAGTCGCAACAGGGTTAAAAATTGACTAAATTTACTCCAGTTCAAACATGGAGCAGAAAAAGCTACTACCAAAGTAAAAAAGGGAAAAGTGTTTACGTGAAAGAAAATTATCAACAGGCTGAAACCAGTTGATAAATAAGTCGCACATAAGCAAAAAAAAAGTAAGGAAAAAATTACTAAAAAAAAAGAATACATAAGCAAACATTGATAAATGTCCCTCATTGTGATCCATAGGTACAGGTCCTCCACTCCAACGTAGGTGCACAACTGCACTTGGGGTTGAGCACCTTGTTTCACCTTAGATCACGTCAATGTAATTGCTTGGTAGATCTGCCTATCTTTGGTCAATGGTACTGACTTAGAATAATGCAGTTTACTATTGAGTCTGCACTCAGTAATCCCTGTGACAGGTTCCAGAACCAGATACATGGATCCCCTGTAGTTTACCTTTGTGTAACGACCCGATTGTTAATCCTCCCAAAATGTCTGGCTGTGGCTTACCCCTCCCCTCTCCATAGTGAACACATGAACGTGTGGCTGTGCCCAATGTTTCTATGTATGTGGATGTCAGGAGAGATACCTGTGGGGCAAATGAACATTCAGACGATGGTTATTGAAAATGTATGGTCACCTGTAGTCCATTGACTACTAAAAAGATGATGCCTTTTGCAGGGAACCAAATGGTGCATTCAGCATACTTGAAAATGAACTAGCAAAAGGCACATAAAGATATATATGTTGGAGTAAACTCATAGAATTACTGGGCTTGTTGCCGAGGGCAACAAGCCACCTACAATAAATAAATGAGCTATTAGCATATCCACTCCCAGGATTCCAAGCTCTGCACTTACTGACTGCCGGGTGTCTCCTCAGGCTTAATCAGTACACTGTAGAAGGTTCTCTATACCTCACCAGTAGATCTTTAGCTTTGCGCAGTGGCAGAATCATAGCTCATGAGGGCAAAACGAGGCGTGATTGTTACTGGTTGAAAACTTTTATCAATACCCCGCTGTGATGACTTGAAATATAGTCAGCACTGGCAGTTTTTGACAGTTTCCCAGGAGACTGACTTTTGTTGTTAATAACAGAAATCAGGAACAGTTTACCAAGGATGAGGCGTCACCATGCATGTTCTTAGCCTGTGATATTATCAGTAAAGTTGGCCAGTCGGAGAGGGCCCGCTTCCCAAAAAAAACATACCCTTCGCCTCTGGGCCAAAGTCCCCCATAGCCATAGCTCTGGAAGGATGCCAACCCAAGTATCAACCAGGGAGCAAACAAGGTGGTTTACAAAGGTTGGGGTGTCACCATGCATGATTTTGGCCGGTGATACTACCAGTAAAAGTTGGACAGTCGGAGAGGCCCCCCCCCCCAAACAAACCATACCCTTCGCCTCAGGGCCAAAAAGTGACTGCAAAGTGCCGGTTTCAAAGTTTCCCAATGCCATAGCTCAGGAAAGACCAACAATGCTCCTAGCATCCATCTAAACCCAGGTTTTAACCAGGGAGCCAACAAGGCGGCATCCATGCTGAAGCCTGGACCTGGGGCTAAGCCAAGTGTCCCAGAGCCTGGATAGCTCAGTCAGTAGAGCATCAAACTTTTGATCTGAGGGTCCAGGGTTCAAGTCCCTGTTTGTGCAATCTGTTTTATCAAAGGAAAATCAATAATAACAAAGTCACATATTAATTGACCAAAAAAATCATAATACACCCAGATTTAAATGTGAGATTATTGCAAAAGTCGGCATGCAGTTATCATGTGATTACACTTGTGGTCTGAATAGTAGTGTTGGGCATGAATATTCGTAAATTATCGCAAATTCGTGAATGTTGCAAATATATTCGCTATATATTCGAAATTGCGAATATTCCCTTTTATCCCGCATATTCCTCCTTTTCACTTGTGGGCCAATTAGAATGATGCAAATACACTTGTCAGAGGTTATCAACAACATCCCTAGCAACCAATAGTAAATTGGTTGCAGATACTTTAGATGCTGTGATCAATATTGATATCTTCAGACCCTTCAGGCTAAAACGAAAATAAGAGCTACAGGCTTGAGCAATCAACCCCCTATTACGCTGATTCATGCAAAGCTATGGCTTTGCAGGATCAGGGTAAAAGATCAGTGTCTGCAGTGTTATCGCCCCCTATGGGAGCTATAACGCTGCAAAAAAAAAAGGGGGAAAAAAAGGTTTATAAAGGTCGTTTAACCCCTTCTCTAATAAAAGTTTGAATCACCCCCCCTTTTCCCATGAAAAAAAAAACTTTCTAAATAAACATGTGGTATTGGCGCATGCGGAAATGTTTGAACTATAAAAATATATTGTTAATTAACCCCTTATCGACGCAGGACGTATATTTACATCATCAACGGCCGGGACCCGCGGCTAATACCACACATCGCCGTTCGCGGCAATGTGCGGTATTAACCATTTAGAAGCGGCGGTCAAAGCTGACCGCCGCTGTGAAAGTGAAACTATCCTGGCTAGTCAGTCGGGATGTTTGGGACCGCCACGGTGAAATCGCGGCGTCCCGAACAGCTTACAGGACACCGGGAAGGCCTTTACCTGTCTCCTTGGTGTCCGATCGGCGAATGACTGCTCCGTGCCTGAGATCCAGGCAGGAGCAGTCAAGCGCCGATAACACTGATCATAGCCGTGTTAATACACGCCAGTGATCAGGATGAGAGATCAGTGTGTGCAGTGTTATAGGTCCCTATGGGACCTATAACACTGCAAAAAAAAAGTAAAAAAAAAAAAGTGTTAATAAAGGTCATTTAACGCCTTCCCTAATAAAAGTTTGAATCACCCCCCTTTTCCCATAAAAAAATAAAACTGTAAATAGAAAAACAAACAAACATATGTGGTATCGCCACGTGCGTAAATGTCTGAACTATAAAAACATATCATTAATTAAACCGCACGGTCAATGGTGTACGCGCAAAAAAATTCCAAAGTCCAAAAAAGCTTATTTTTGGTCACTTTTTATACCATTAAAAAAGAATAAAAAGTGATCAAAAAGTCTGATCAAAATAAAAAACATACCGATTAAAAACTTCAGATCACGGCGCAAAAAATAAGTCCTCATACTGCCCTGTATGTGGAAAAATAAAAAAGTTATAGGGGTCAGAAGAGGACCTTTTTAAACGTATAAATTTTCCTGCATGTAGTTATGATTTTTTCCAGAAGTGCGACAAAATCAAACCTATATAAGTAGGGGATCAGTTTAACCGTATGGACCTACAGAATAATAAGGTGTCATTTTTACCGAAATATGCACTGCGTAGAAACGGAAGCCCCAAAAAGTTACAAAATGGCGTTTTTTCTTCGATTTTGTCGCACAATGATTTTTTTTTCCGTTTCGCCATGAATTTTTGGGTAAAATTACTATTGTCACTGCAAAGTAGACTTGGTGACGCAAAAAATAAGCCATAATATGGATTTTTAGGTGGAAAATTGAAAGGGTTATGACTTTTAAAAGGTAAGGAGGAAAAAACGAAAGTGCAAAAACTGAAAAACCCTGAGTCCTTAAGGGGTTAAATCTCACGGTCAATGGCGTACGCGCAAAAAAATTCCAAAGTACATAATAGCGTATTTTGGGTCACTTTTTATATCATGAAAAAAATGAATAAAAAGCAATCAAAAAGTCAAATCAATACAAAAATGGTACCGATAAAAACTTCGGAACACGGCGCAAAAAATGAGACATCATACCGGCCCATATGCAAAATTTTTTATTTTTTATAGGGGTCAGAAATTGAGAATTTTAACGAAGAAATTTTCCTGCATGTAGTTATGATTTATTTCAGAAGTACGACAAAACCAAACCTATATAAGTAGGGTATCATTTTAACCATATGGACCTACAGAATAAAGATAAGGTGTCATTTTTACCGAAAAATGCACTGCATAGAAACAGAAGCCCCCAAAAGTTAGAAAATGACATTTTTTCTTCAATTTTGTCCCACAATGAATTTTTTTTACGTTTCTCTGTGGATTTTTTAGTAAAATGACTGTCACTGTAAAGTAGAATTGGTGGCGCAAAAAATATGGAATTTTATGTGCAAAATTGAAAGCGTTATGATTTTTAGAAGGTGATGAGGAAAAAATGAAAATGCAAAAACGGAAAAACGCTGAGTCCTTAAGGGGTTAGATGTTTTGTGTTTTTTTTATTTACTTTACAGGCTTAGTAGTGAGAGCTGTCTTATAGACTGAGTCCATTATTAAACCAGAGCTTAGCACTAGCCAGAAAAACAGCTACAGCTAACCCCCAATTATTACCTCAGTACCCACCGCCACAGGGGTGCTGGAAAGAACCTGTACCAACGGGCCCGGAGCATCAAAAATGGTGCTCCTGGGCCTAGGTGGTAACAGTCTGGCGTTATTTAGGCTGGGGAGGGCCAGCAACAATGGTCCTTGCCCACCCTGGTAATGTCAGGCTGTTGCTGCTTGGTAGGTATCTGGCTGAGAATAAAAATATGGGGAACCCTATAGGTTTTTTCTTTTTAATTATTTAATTATTTATGGAAAAAACATGTGCGGTATTCCCCATATTTTTATTCTCAGCCAGATACCAACCAAGTAGCAACAGCCTGACATTACCATTGTTACTGGCCCTGCCCAGCATAAATAACACCAGCCTGATACCGCCTAGGCCCAGGAGCTCCATTTTTTTTCATGGGCCTGTTGTTCATGGGCCTGCACTCCTGTGGCATTGGGTACCGGGGTAATAAATGGGGGTTAGCGCTAGCTGTTTTTGGGGCTAATGCTAAGCCCCAGCTTAGTAATGCACTCCGTCTATATGACAGCTTCCACTACTAAGCCTGTAAAGTAAATTTAAAAAAATAACACGTTTAAAAAACTTTTATTTAAAAAAACACTCCCCCACAAGCCCTCGTTAACCATTTTATTAATATTAAACCAAAAAACGCTGATCATCGTAGACCACCAAATCCAAAGTAGTCCACAGGACCACAGGATATACTGATCTGAAATAAAAATGGGTCTGTACATTTAGGGGGGAAAAGTAGTAAAAAAAAACATAATAAACACACATATATATACACATCTCACACATTTTTGTTCACAGCTGCAACTTGAGATGTGGTTACAAATTGGTGTTCTGAAGGGATTTATTGGTTTTTGCTTACGTGAGCCAAATTTATCAACCCCCCTATGATAGTATGATAAATATGTCACACAGTCATACATAAGCAAAACTAAAGCATAAAAAAAAAAATAAAATACAGAACTTGCTTACCAAAGCAACAATGATAAATGTCCCCCTTTGAGCCTTGAATATAGCACCTTTTCACACTATTCTAATCTTCTGAGATTGTGGATTTGGGGCTGTAAATCATAATCATCACAATTATGACAAATCACGACTTGAACTATGTAATGAGTTTCTCTCATATATTAGTTTCACCTTTTAAGTTGCATTACTGAAATAAATGAACTTTTGCACGATATTCAAATTTTTCGAGTATCACCTGCATTACTGAGGACATTTTTTGTTATATCGTGATAAACTTTTTTCACTTTTTTATTCCCCTTAGGGCATTTCTATAAGCATTTGTATTTACACATGGATATTATTCTTCTAGTACAGTGTGTGCATTTCACAACGATCCCTTGACTGAATCGGCGCGTTGAAGATTTAAATTTTTGTCTCCCACCCTCATCATTTTACACAAAGGGGCATTGGTGCCCAAAGAGATGGCATATCGCTAGAATATGTCATTACTTTATTGCTCAGTGGCAATCTTACCTCTGGGTCCCTTCCCATCCTGAAAATGAAGGGGCCATACTGTTGTCCACCAAGTTGCAACCAATGCTACTCATCTGAATGAAGCTGTTCTGCAGTTCCCTGCACAGTAGATAGGTGGCACAATAGTGCAAGGTGCTAAGCCAAGTGTCCCAGAGCCTGGATAGCTCAGTCAGTAGAGCATCAAACTTTTGATCTGAGGGTCCAGGGTTCAAGTCCCTGTTTGTGCAATCTGTTTTATCAAAGGAAAATCAATAATAACAAAGTCACATATTAATTGACCAAAAAAATCATAATACACCCAGATTTAAATGTGAGATTATTGCAAAAGTCGGCATGCAGTTATCATGTGATTACACTTGTGGTCTGAATAGTAGTGTTGGGCATGAATATTCGTAAATTATCGCAAATTCGTGAATGTTGCAAATATATTCGCTATATATTCGAAATTGCGAATATTCCCTTTTATCCCGCATATTCCTCCTTTTCACTTGTGGGCCAATTAGAATGATGCAAATACACTTGTCAGAGGTTATCAACAACATCCCTAGCAACCAATAGTAAATTGGTTGCAGATACTTTAGATGCTGTGATCAATATTGATATCTTCAGACCCTTCAGGCTAAAACGAAAATAAGAGCTACAGGCTTGAGCAATCAACCCCCTATTACGCTGATTCATGCAAAGCTATGGCTTTGCAGGATCAGGGTAAAAGATCAGTGTCTGCAGTGTTATCGCCCCCTATGGGAGCTATAACGCTGCAAAAAAAAAAGGGGGAAAAAAAGGTTTATAAAGGTCGTTTAACCCCTTCTCTAATAAAAGTTTGAATCACCCCCCCTTTTCCCATGAAAAAAAAAACTTTCTAAATAAACATGTGGTATTGGCGCATGCGGAAATGTTTGAACTATAAAAATATATTGTTAATTAACCCCTTATCGACGCAGGACGTATATTTACATCATCAACGGCCGGGACCCGCGGCTAATACCACACATCGCCGTTTGCGGCAATGTGCGGTATTAACCATTTAGAAGCGGCGGTCAAAGCTGACCGCCGCTGTGAAAGTGAAACTATCCTGGCTAGTCAGTCGGGATGTTTGGGACCGCCACGGTGAAATCGCGGCGTCCCGAACAGCTTACAGGACACCGGGAAGGCCTTTACCTGTCTCCTTGGTGTCCGATCGGCGAATGACTGCTCCGTGCCTGAGATCCAGGCAGGAGCAGTCAAGCGCCGATAACACTGATCATAGCCGTGTTAATACACGCCAGTGATCAGGATGAGAGATCAGTGTGTGCAGTGTTATAGGTCCCTATGGGACCTATAACACTGCAAAAAAAAAGTAAAAAAAAAAAAGTGTTAATAAAGGTCATTTAACGCCTTCCCTAATAAAAGTTTGAATCACCCCCCTTTTCCCATAAAAAAATAAAACTGTAAATAGAAAAACAAACAAACATATGTGGTATCGCCACGTGCGTAAATGTCTGAACTATAAAAACATATCATTAATTAAACCGCACGGTCAATGGTGTACGCGCAAAAAAATTCCAAAGTCCAAAAAAGCTTATTTTTGGTCACTTTTTATACCATTAAAAAAGAATAAAAAGTGATCAAAAAGTCTGATCAAAATAAAAAACATACCGATTAAAAACTTCAGATCACGGCGCAAAAAATAAGTCCTCATACTGCCCTGTATGTGGAAAAATAAAAAAGTTATAGGGGTCAGAAGAGGACCTTTTTAAACGTATAAATTTTCCTGCATGTAGTTATGATTTTTTCCAGAAGTGCGACAAAATCAAACCTATATAAGTAGGGGATCAGTTTAACCGTATGGACCTACAGAATAATAAGGTGTCATTTTTACCGAAATATGCACTGCGTAGAAACGGAAGCCCCAAAAAGTTACAAAATGGCGTTTTTTCTTCGATTTTGTCGCACAATGATTTTTTTTTCCGTTTCGCCATGAATTTTTGGGTAAAATTACTATTGTCACTGCAAAGTAGACTTGGTGACGCAAAAAATAAGCCATAATATGGATTTTTAGGTGGAAAATTGAAAGGGTTATGACTTTTAAAAGGTAAGGAGGAAAAAACGAAAGTGCAAAAACTGAAAAACCCTGAGTCCTTAAGGGGTTAAATCTCACGGTCAATGGCGTACGCGCAAAAAAATTCCAAAGTACATAATAGCGTATTTTGGGTCACTTTTTATATCATGAAAAAAATGAATAAAAAGCAATCAAAAAGTCAAATCAATACAAAAATGGTACCGATAAAAACTTCGGAACACGGCGCAAAAAATGAGACATCATACCGGCCCATATGCAAAATTTTTTATTTTTTATAGGGGTCAGAAATTGAGAATTTTAACGAAGAAATTTTCCTGCATGTAGTTATGATTTATTTCAGAAGTACGACAAAACCAAACCTATATAAGTAGGGTATCATTTTAACCATATGGACCTACAGAATAAAGATAAGGTGTCATTTTTACCGAAAAATGCACTGCATAGAAACAGAAGCCCCCAAAAGTTAGAAAATGACATTTTTTCTTCAATTTTGTCCCACAATGAATTTTTTTTACGTTTCTCTGTGGATTTTTTAGTAAAATGACTGTCACTGTAAAGTAGAATTGGTGGCGCAAAAAATATGGAATTTTATGTGCAAAATTGAAAGCGTTATGATTTTTAGAAGGTGATGAGGAAAAAATGAAAATGCAAAAACGGAAAAACGCTGAGTCCTTAAGGGGTTAGATGTTTTGTGTTTTTTTTATTTACTTTACAGGCTTAGTAGTGAGAGCTGTCTTATAGACTGAGTCCATTATTAAACCAGAGCTTAGCACTAGCCAGAAAAACAGCTACAGCTAACCCCCAATTATTACCTCAGTACCCACCGCCACAGGGGTGCTGGAAAGAACCTGTACCAACGGGCCCGGAGCATCAAAAATGGTGCTCCTGGGCCTAGGTGGTAACAGTCTGGCGTTATTTAGGCTGGGGAGGGCCAGCAACAATGGTCCTTGCCCACCCTGGTAATGTCAGGCTGTTGCTGCTTGGTAGGTATCTGGCTGAGAATAAAAATATGGGGAACCCTATAGGTTTTTTCTTTTTAATTATTTAATTATTTATGGAAAAAACATGTGCGGTATTCCCCATATTTTTATTCTCAGCCAGATACCAACCAAGTAGCAACAGCCTGACATTACCATTGTTACTGGCCCTGCCCAGCATAAATAACACCAGCCTGATACCGCCTAGGCCCAGGAGCTCCATTTTTTTTCATGGGCCTGTTGTTCATGGGCCTGCACTCCTGTGGCATTGGGTACCGGGGTAATAAATGGGGGTTAGCGCTAGCTGTTTTTGGGGCTAATGCTAAGCCCCAGCTTAGTAATGCACTCCGTCTATATGACAGCTTCCACTACTAAGCCTGTAAAGTAAATTTAAAAAAATAACACGTTTAAAAAACTTTTATTTAAAAAAACACTCCCCCACAAGCCCTCGTTAACCATTTTATTAATATTAAACCAAAAAACGCTGATCATCGTAGACCACCAAATCCAAAGTAGTCCACAGGACCACAGGATATACTGATCTGAAATAAAAATGGGTCTGTACATTTAGGGGGGAAAAGTAGTAAAAAAAAACATAATAAACACACATATATATACACATCTCACACATTTTTGTTCACAGCTGCAACTTGAGATGTGGTTACAAATTGGTGTTCTGAAGGGATTTATTGGTTTTTGCTTACGTGAGCCAAATTTATCAACCCCCCTATGATAGTATGATAAATATGTCACACAGTCATACATAAGCAAAACTAAAGCATAAAAAAAAAAATAAAATACAGAACTTGCTTACCAAAGCAACAATGATAAATGTCCCCCTTTGAGCCTTGAATATAGCACCTTTTCACACTATTCTAATCTTCTGAGATTGTGGATTTGGGGCTGTAAATCATAATCATCACAATTATGACAAATCACGACTTGAACTATGTAATGAGTTTCTCTCATATATTAGTTTCACCTTTTAAGTTGCATTACTGAAATAAATGAACTTTTGCACGATATTCAAATTTTTCGAGTATCACCTGCATTACTGAGGACATTTTTTGTTATATCGTGATAAACTTTTTTCACTTTTTTATTCCCCTTAGGGCATTTCTATAAGCATTTGTATTTACACATGGATATTATTCTTCTAGTACAGTGTGTGCATTTCACAACGATCCCTTGACTGAATCGGCGCGTTGAAGATTTAAATTTTTGTCTCCCACCCTCATCATTTTACACAAAGGGGCATTGGTGCCCAAAGAGATGGCATATCGCTAGAATATGTCATTACTTTATTGCTCAGTGGCAATCTTACCTCTGGGTCCCTTCCCATCCTGAAAATGAAGGGGCCATACTGTTGTCCACCAAGTTGCAACCAATGCTACTCATCTGAATGAAGCTGTTCTGCAGTTCCCTGCACAGTAGATAGGTGGCACAATAGTGCAAGGTGCTAAGCCAAGTGTCCCAGAGCCTGGATAGCTCAGTCAGTAGAGCATCAAACTTTTGATCTGAGGGTCCAGGGTTCAAGTCCCTGTTTGTGCAATCTGTTTTATCAAAGGAAAATCAATAATAACAAAGTCACATATTAATTGACCAAAAAAATCATAATACACCCAGATTTAAATGTGAGATTATTGCAAAAGTCGGCATGCAGTTATCATGTGATTACACTTGTGGTCTGAATAGTAGTGTTGGGCATGAATATTCGTAAATTATCGCAAATTCGTGAATGTTGCAAATATATTCGCTATATATTCGAAATTGCGAATATTCCCTTTTATCCCGCATATTCCTCCTTTTCACTTGTGGGCCAATTAGAATGATGCAAATACACTTGTCAGAGGTTATCAACAACATCCCTAGCAACCAATAGTAAATTGGTTGCAGATACTTTAGATGCTGTGATCAATATTGATATCTTCAGACCCTTCAGGCTAAAACGAAAATAAGAGCTACAGGCTTGAGCAATCAACCCCCTATTACGCTGATTCATGCAAAGCTATGGCTTTGCAGGATCAGGGTAAAAGATCAGTGTCTGCAGTGTTATCGCCCCCTATGGGAGCTATAACGCTGCAAAAAAAAAAGGGGGAAAAAAAGGTTTATAAAGGTCGTTTAACCCCTTCTCTAATAAAAGTTTGAATCACCCCCCCTTTTCCCATGAAAAAAAAAACTTTCTAAATAAACATGTGGTATTGGCGCATGCGGAAATGTTTGAACTATAAAAATATATTGTTAATTAACCCCTTATCGACGCAGGACGTATATTTACATCATCAACGGCCGGGACCCGCGGCTAATACCACACATCGCCGTTTGCGGCAATGTGCGGTATTAACCATTTAGAAGCGGCGGTCAAAGCTGACCGCCGCTGTGAAAGTGAAACTATCCTGGCTAGTCAGTCGGGATGTTTGGGACCGCCACGGTGAAATCGCGGCGTCCCGAACAGCTTACAGGACACCGGGAAGGCCTTTACCTGTCTCCTTGGTGTCCGATCGGCGAATGACTGCTCCGTGCCTGAGATCCAGGCAGGAGCAGTCAAGCGCCGATAACACTGATCATAGCCGTGTTAATACACGCCAGTGATCAGGATGAGAGATCAGTGTGTGCAGTGTTATAGGTCCCTATGGGACCTATAACACTGCAAAAAAAAAGTAAAAAAAAAAAAGTGTTAATAAAGGTCATTTAACGCCTTCCCTAATAAAAGTTTGAATCACCCCCCTTTTCCCATAAAAAAATAAAACTGTAAATAGAAAAACAAACAAACATATGTGGTATCGCCACGTGCGTAAATGTCTGAACTATAAAAACATATCATTAATTAAACCGCACGGTCAATGGTGTACGCGCAAAAAAATTCCAAAGTCCAAAAAAGCTTATTTTTGGTCACTTTTTATACCATTAAAAAAGAATAAAAAGTGATCAAAAAGTCTGATCAAAATAAAAAACATACCGATTAAAAACTTCAGATCACGGCGCAAAAAATAAGTCCTCATACTGCCCTGTATGTGGAAAAATAAAAAAGTTATAGGGGTCAGAAGAGGACCTTTTTAAACGTATAAATTTTCCTGCATGTAGTTATGATTTTTTCCAGAAGTGCGACAAAATCAAACCTATATAAGTAGGGGATCAGTTTAACCGTATGGACCTACAGAATAATAAGGTGTCATTTTTACCGAAATATGCACTGCGTAGAAACGGAAGCCCCAAAAAGTTACAAAATGGCGTTTTTTCTTCGATTTTGTCGCACAATGATTTTTTTTTCCGTTTCGCCATGAATTTTTGGGTAAAATTACTATTGTCACTGCAAAGTAGACTTGGTGACGCAAAAAATAAGCCATAATATGGATTTTTAGGTGGAAAATTGAAAGGGTTATGACTTTTAAAAGGTAAGGAGGAAAAAACGAAAGTGCAAAAACTGAAAAACCCTGAGTCCTTAAGGGGTTAAATCTCACGGTCAATGGCGTACGCGCAAAAAAATTCCAAAGTACATAATAGCGTATTTTGGGTCACTTTTTATATCATGAAAAAAATGAATAAAAAGCAATCAAAAAGTCAAATCAATACAAAAATGGTACCGATAAAAACTTCGGAACACGGCGCAAAAAATGAGACATCATACCGGCCCATATGCAAAATTTTTTATTTTTTATAGGGGTCAGAAATTGAGAATTTTAACGAAGAAATTTTCCTGCATGTAGTTATGATTTATTTCAGAAGTACGACAAAACCAAACCTATATAAGTAGGGTATCATTTTAACCATATGGACCTACAGAATAAAGATAAGGTGTCATTTTTACCGAAAAATGCACTGCATAGAAACAGAAGCCCCCAAAAGTTAGAAAATGACATTTTTTCTTCAATTTTGTCCCACAATGAATTTTTTTTACGTTTCTCTGTGGATTTTTTAGTAAAATGACTGTCACTGTAAAGTAGAATTGGTGGCGCAAAAAATATGGAATTTTATGTGCAAAATTGAAAGCGTTATGATTTTTAGAAGGTGATGAGGAAAAAATGAAAATGCAAAAACGGAAAAACGCTGAGTCCTTAAGGGGTTAGATGTTTTGTGTTTTTTTTATTTACTTTACAGGCTTAGTAGTGAGAGCTGTCTTATAGACTGAGTCCATTATTAAACCAGAGCTTAGCACTAGCCAGAAAAACAGCTACAGCTAACCCCCAATTATTACCTCAGTACCCACCGCCACAGGGGTGCTGGAAAGAACCTGTACCAACGGGCCCGGAGCATCAAAAATGGTGCTCCTGGGCCTAGGTGGTAACAGTCTGGCGTTATTTAGGCTGGGGAGGGCCAGCAACAATGGTCCTTGCCCACCCTGGTAATGTCAGGCTGTTGCTGCTTGGTAGGTATCTGGCTGAGAATAAAAATATGGGGAACCCTATAGGTTTTTTCTTTTTAATTATTTAATTATTTATGGAAAAAACATGTGCGGTATTCCCCATATTTTTATTCTCAGCCAGATACCAACCAAGTAGCAACAGCCTGACATTACCATTGTTACTGGCCCTGCCCAGCATAAATAACACCAGCCTGATACCGCCTAGGCCCAGGAGCTCCATTTTTTTTCATGGGCCTGTTGTTCATGGGCCTGCACTCCTGTGGCATTGGGTACCGGGGTAATAAATGGGGGTTAGCGCTAGCTGTTTTTGGGGCTAATGCTAAGCCCCAGCTTAGTAATGCACTCCGTCTATATGACAGCTTCCACTACTAAGCCTGTAAAGTAAATTTAAAAAAATAACACGTTTAAAAAACTTTTATTTAAAAAAACACTCCCCCACAAGCCCTCGTTAACCATTTTATTAATATTAAACCAAAAAACGCTGATCATCGTAGACCACCAAATCCAAAGTAGTCCACAGGACCACAGGATATACTGATCTGAAATAAAAATGGGTCTGTACATTTAGGGGGGAAAAGTAGTAAAAAAAAACATAATAAACACACATATATATACACATCTCACACATTTTTGTTCACAGCTGCAACTTGAGATGTGGTTACAAATTGGTGTTCTGAAGGGATTTATTGGTTTTTGCTTACGTGAGCCAAATTTATCAACCCCCCTATGATAGTATGATAAATATGTCACACAGTCATACATAAGCAAAACTAAAGCATAAAAAAAAAAATAAAATACAGAACTTGCTTACCAAAGCAACAATGATAAATGTCCCCCTTTGAGCCTTGAATATAGCACCTTTTCACACTATTCTAATCTTCTGAGATTGTGGATTTGGGGCTGTAAATCATAATCATCACAATTATGACAAATCACGACTTGAACTATGTAATGAGTTTCTCTCATATATTAGTTTCACCTTTTAAGTTGCATTACTGAAATAAATGAACTTTTGCACGATATTCAAATTTTTCGAGTATCACCTGCATTACTGAGGACATTTTTTGTTATATCGTGATAAACTTTTTTCACTTTTTTATTCCCCTTAGGGCATTTCTATAAGCATTTGTATTTACACATGGATATTATTCTTCTAGTACAGTGTGTGCATTTCACAACGATCCCTTGACTGAATCGGCGCGTTGAAGATTTAAATTTTTGTCTCCCACCCTCATCATTTTACACAAAGGGGCATTGGTGCCCAAAGAGATGGCATATCGCTAGAATATGTCATTACTTTATTGCTCAGTGGCAATCTTACCTCTGGGTCCCTTCCCATCCTGAAAATGAAGGGGCCATACTGTTGTCCACCAAGTTGCAACCAATGCTACTCATCTGAATGAAGCTGTTCTGCAGTTCCCTGCACAGTAGATAGGTGGCACAATAGTGCAAGGTGCATTCTGCACAGTGGGCCACTACCGGCCCTCTACATTTTCAGGATCAGTGGGGTTACAAGCTGCTAAAGACTGTTCTACAAGCTGTTGATACTGCCTTTGGCTTTTGTAAAGTCTTCCTCAGGCAGGCTGTACTAGCAGATCGATAGTATTTATGATCAGTGTTATGCTATGGCATAACACTAAACATTAATAATCAAATAATTGCTATTAATAGTTCTATAGGGACTTAAAGAGGTACTCCGCTGAAAACATCTTATCCCCTATCCTTTGGATAGGGGATAAGATGTTTTCAGCAGAGTACCCCTTTGAAAAATTAGAAATAAATACTAAAAGTTTTTTAAAATGTAAACAAGCCCCTCCCCCAATAAAAAATTAAATCACCCCCCTTTTCCCAATTTATAAATAAATACAATAAATAAAACAAATAAACATATTTGGTATCGCTGCATGTGGAATTGTCCAAATTATTAAAAAATATTGTTTATGATTCCGTGAATGGCTTAAACAAAAACAAAAATTCCAAAAGCTAGAATGGCAGATTTTTTGATAAAATGATAAAAAGTGATAAAAAAAACAAAGATCACATTGCAAAAAATATGCCCCACATACGGAAAAATAAAAAGTCATATGGGTCTGTAGGTGGAAAATTTAAAGACTTATGGGGGAGCTTTGAAGTCATTTTTAAAAAAAAAATTTAATTTTGCTTATGTGCGACACATTTATCATACTATCACAGGGGGTTGATCAATTTGGCTCACATAAGCAAAAAAAACAATAAATCACTTCAGAACACCACTTTGTATGTTTCCTTCTCTCCTTTGTGACTTTTCTGCACAAAAAGTTTCAGTTGCAACTTTTATGCCTACATGCGACATTCGCACCTCATGAATTTGCTACCACTGCACAGTGAAAACTGAAAGTTGCTTAGGTAAGGCTGTTTGCTACTTTATTAGTACCCACAAAAGTCACAAAAAAAAAGGGGGCTTAGGCGCACGTGCCACTTTTTTTGTGCCTGGAGTAACCAAAAATAGCTCTAAATGCAATGAAAAATCTCCCCCATGGTTATTAACAGGAGAGGGGGAAAAAATATAAATGCAAAAATGAAAAATCGTTGGATCCTCAAGGGGTTAAGGACTTTTTTATTTTATTTTTTTATTATTTACTGTTAAGAAAAACTATAATTGAACTACTGACAGAACATAGGCCGACATTTATTGTCTTTAGACTGTTTTTTTTGTGTCTAGAAAAAGCGCAAAAAAGGCGCAAGCAGGGTTTATTTGCCTTTTGGTTTACACATTTCTGCTGATTTTGAGTTGCAATCCACTGATTTTGGCAATACACCCGATATGGACGGGTTTTATTAACCGCGTCTTTTTGTGAAAAGGCGCAAAGCCACTGAAAAGTCTCTAAAACTACACCCGCCCAGACTTGGCTTAGCTTTTTGGTGTATGTGAAGAGAGAAATTTCAGAAAATGTGACCTGCACAAAATTTATCAAATGCTCTGTGACCATTTAATAAATTTGGTGCTCCTAAACCTTACCAACACAAAAAAAATGCTTCACTTAAAGGGGTATTCCAGGCAAAACTTTTTTTTATCAGCCGTCAACCGGCTCCGGAAAGTTAAACAGATTTGTAAAAAACTTTTATTAAAAAATCTTAATCCTTCCAATAGTTATTAGCTTCTGAAGTTTTCTGTCTAACTGCTCAATAATGATGTCACGTCCCGGGAGCTGTGCATGATGGGAGAATATCCCCATAGGAACTGCACAGCTCCTGGGACGTGAGTCATCAGAAAGCAGTTAGACAGGAAACAACAACTCAAGTTCAGAAGCTAATAACTATTGGAAGGATTAAGATTTTGTAATAGAAGTAATTTACAAATCTGTTTAACTTTCCGGAGCCAGGTGATATATATAAAAAGTTTTGGCCTGGAATACCCCTTTAAACTACAGTGATAAATGCCAGCCATAATGCATTTTTTTACTTCTGCCACTAGTGGGAGCTAAGTGCCTATGGATTTTTAAAGCTAGATTTGAATTCAGCGACAGCTGTGTACATCTCTATAATTCAGTTCTGATCCCCTCGGACCACAGTTGTATGGTCTGCTTTTATAGTTACACACATGTTCCTAAAGGAAATTAAAGGTCAAGCTCTGTGTTCGTGGGGGATTGTTCTCATTCTATATGATACATAGAATGCTTTTTTACATTTCTGTTCCAGATCATGCTGCTTATGGCCGCAGTTTGTTTTTATGATACAAACAGATTTTAAGGGGTTCTCCACCATAAGGTGATTTTAGTACATACCTGCCAGACAGTAATGGACATGCTTAGGAAGGATTTGCGCATGTCTTGGGGCTAAATGTGGCGAGATTGTCATAACGCTGTGTCCATCTTGTTGTGAACTGGCTATTTTGTGTAGTAGTTACCTCCTTCGAACTATAAGTCCCATAATTCCTTGTTTGTAAGTGTGAGGTCACACACATCAGCCACCCCACCCATTGAAATACACTTGTGCTCCCTTCAATGCAATAGACCAGTGTTTTCTAACCAGGTGCCTCCAGCTGATGCAAAACAATAACTTGCAGAATGATCTCCACCCAGCGGTCACTTCACCCATTGAAGCAAAGACAGGCTCCCTCTGAACACCTGACTAGTGATGTAATGTCTCGGGCCACACTGCAACCTGGGAAAACCTGAGAAGACACTCGTTTTGTATGCTGTTAAAAATAAACTTTGGGGCAAAAATCACAAAAGAATTGCGAGACCACCAGGAAACACAGACACTATATAATGAACTACACTAACTTAGCAGCCCCTGTAGCATAGTCAAATAAAAAAAGTTCCTGGAAAACCCCTTCAAATTCTACTGAATCACATGTAGTGTTTACAGTGACATCTAGTGGCCATATTAAAATTTAACATGAAAAGGCTAATAAAACATGCAGAACAATTCCAGTCAATATTTTTTACGAATTTCCATGCCCATGATTTAAGCTATAGGTGATAATGAAATGGGGGAAAAAATTAACCCCTTAACGACCAAGCCACATTTTTCAAATCTGACCTGTCTCCATTTAAGTGGTAATAACTTTGGAATTCTTTTACTGATCAAAGCGATTCTGAGACTGTTTGTTCGTGGCATATTGTACTTTATATTAGTGGTAAATTTTGGTTGATACATACAGCTGTTTTTGTGAAAATTTTTTAAATATTTAGAAAATAAGGAAAAATTTCTATTTTCTAGATTTGATATAAATACACTGCCAAATTAGTTATTACTTCACATCTACAATATGTTTAACCCCTTCAGGACCAAGCCCATTTTGGCCTTAAGGACCAGAGCGTTTTTTGCACATCTGACCAATGTCAATTTAAACATTAATAACTCTGGGATGCTTTTAGTTATCCTTCTGATTCCGAGATTGTTTTTTCGTGACATATTCTACTTTAACATAGTGGTAAATTTTTGTCGATACTTGCATCCTTTCTTGGTGAAAAAATTTGATGAAAAAATTTGAAAATTTTGCATTTTTCTAACTTTGAAGCTTTCTGCTTGTAAGGAAAATGGATATTACGAATACATTTTTTTTTTGGTTCACATATACAATATATCTACTTTATGTTTGCATCATAAAATTGATGAGTTTTTACTTTTGGAAGACACCAGAGGGCTTCAAAGTTCAGCAGCAATTTTCCGATTTTTCACAAAATTTTCAAACTCGATATTTTTCAGGGACCAGTTCAGTTTTGAAGTGAATTTGAAGGGTCTTCATATTAGAAATACCCCATTAATGACCCCATTATAAAAACTACACCCCCCAAAGTATTCAAAATGACATTCAGTCAGCGTTTTAACCCTTTAGGTGTTTCACACTAATAGCAGCAAAGGGAAGGAGAAAATTCACAATCTATATTTTTTACACTCGCATTTTCTTGTAGACCCAATTTTTTAATTTCTACAAGGGGTAAAAGGAGAAAATTTTTACTTGTATTTGTAGCCCAATTTCTCTCGAGTAAGCACATACCTCATATGTCTATGTAAAGTGTTCGGCGGGCGCAGTAGAGGGCTCAGAATGGAAGGAGCGACAAGGGGATTTTGGAGAGTACGTTTTTCTGAAATGGTTTTTGGGGGGCATGTTGCATTTAGGAAGCCCTTATGGTACCAGAACAGCTAAAACCCCCCACATGGCATACCATTTTGGAAACTAGACCCCTCGGGGAATGTAACATGGGATAAAGTGAGCCTTTATACCCCACAGGTGTTTCACGACTTTTGCATATGTAAAAAAAAAAAAAAAAAAAATTTACCTAAAATGTTTGTTTTCCCAAAAATTTTACATTTTTAAAAAGGGTAATAGCAGAAAATACCCCTAAAAATTTGAAGCCCAATTTCTCCCGATTCAGAAAACACCCCATATGGAGGTAAAAAGTGCTCTGCTGGTGCACTACAGGTCTCAGAAGAGGAGTAGTCACATTTGGCTTTTTGAAAGCAAATTTTGCTCTGGGGGCATGCCGCATTTTAGGAAGCCAGGACAGCAAAAAAAAAAAAAAAACACATGGCATACCATTTTGGAAACTAGACCCCTCGGGGAACGTAACAAGGGGTTAAGTGAACCTTTATACCCCACAGGTGTTTCACGACTTTTGCATATGTAAAAAAAAAAATTTTTTTTTTTACCTGAAATGCTTGTTTTCCCAAATATTAAAATTTTTTAAAAAGGGTAAAAGCAGAAAATACCCCACAAAATGTGTAACACAATTTCTCCCGAGTACGGCGATACCCCATATGTGACCCTTAACTATTGCCTTGAAATACCACAGGGCTCCAAAGTGAGAGCGCCATGCGCATTTGAGGCCTAAATTAGGGATTGCATAGGGGTGGACATAGGGGTATTCTACGCCAGTGATTCCCAAACAGGGTGCCTCCAGCTGTTGCAAAACTCCCAGCATGCCTGGACAGTCAACGGCTGTCCGACAATACTGGGAGTTGTTGTTTTGCAACAGCTGGAGGCTCCGTTTTGGAAACAGTGGCGTACCAGACACTTTCATTTTTATTGGGGAGGGGAGGGGGGCTGTGTAGGGGTATGTGTATATGTAGTGTTTTTTACTTTTTATTTTTTTTTGTGTTAGTGTAGTGTTTTTAGGGTAAAGTCGCACGGACGGGGGTTCACAGTAGTTTCTCGCTGGCAGTTTGAGCTGCGGCAGAAAATTTGCCGCAGCTCAAACTTGCAGCCAGATACTTGCTGTAAACCTCCGGCTATGTGAGTGTACCCTGTATATTCACATGGGGGGGGGGGGGGAACATCCAGCTGTTACAGAACTACAACTCCCAGCATGCGCTGACAGACTGTACATGCTGAGAGTTTTAGTTTTGCAACAGCTGTAGGCACACTGGTTATGTTTCACTGAGTTTGTGACCTTACTCAGTGTTTCAAAACCAGTGTGCCTCCAGCTGTTGCAAAACTACAACTCCCAGCATGTACGGTGCATGGTGTAAGGTGACTGCTGGGAGTTGGCGTTTGCAACAGCTGGAGGCACACCGGTCGTGAAACGCTGAGTTAGGTAAAAAAAACTCTGAGTTTCACAAGCAGTGTGCCTTCAGCTGTTGCAAAACGACAACTCTCAGCAGTCACCGACAGCCAACGGGCATGCTCGGAGTTGTAGTTATGCAACCAGCAGATGCACCACTACAATTCCCAGCATGCACTTTAGCTGTTTGTGCAAGCTGGGAGTTGTAGTTATACAACAGCTGAAGGTACACTTTTCCATAGAAAAAATGTGCCTCCCATAAGGGCATGCTGGGAGTTGTGGTGGTCTGCCTCCTGCTGTTGCATAACTACAGCTCCCAGCATGCCCTTTTTGCATGCTGGGAGCTGTTGCTAAGCAACAGCAGGAGGCTGTCACTCACCTCCAACGATCCTCGCCGCGCAGGTCAGTCCCTCGTCGCCGCCTGCCGCTGCTCCTGGGGCCCCAATCCCAATATTAACGCCGGGGATCGGGGTCCCCAGCACCCGGGGTGCACGTCCCGCACCCGCTCACGTCCTCCGGAAGAGGGGCGGAGCGGGTTGCGGGAGTGACACCCGCAGCAGGCGCCCGTGAGGTGTGCCACCTCACCAGTGCCACCTCACCCCTGCAGGCTCTGGCTGTTCGGGGCCGTCAGAGATGGCCCTGATCAGCCAGTAATTCCGGGTCACCGGGTCACTGGAGACCCAATTGACCCGGAATCGCCGCAGATCGCTGGACTGAATTGTCCATCGATCTGCGGCCATCGCCGACATGGGGGGGCATAATGACCCCCCTGGGCGATATGCCGGGATGCCTGCTAAACGATTTCAGCAGGCATCCGGCTCCGGTCCCCAACCGGCTAGCGGTGGGGACCGGAATTCCCATGGGCGTATGGATACGCCCTCGGTCCTTAAGGACTCGGAATGCAGGGCGTATCCATACGCCCTATGTCCTGAAGAGGTTAAAAAAAATAAATTGTATGGCCATATTTTACTATAACTTTTTTTAAATTTTATTATTAAAGGGTTTATCCACCATAAGTTGATTTTAGTACGTACCTGGCAGGCAGTAATGGACATGCTTAGGATGGATCTGCGCTTGTCTTGGGGATAAATGGCTATGTTGTGAGATTACCATAACAATGTGGCTAGTTTTTTGTGAACTGATATTTCCTGTTTGAGTTTATTTTTTGCCTACAAATCCCATAATTCTATTTTCCTCCCTCCCACACATCAGCCATTGAAACATAAATGAGCTGCATCCATTCAAAAGACCTTTACTTTTCAATCAGGATGCCTATAGCTGTTGCATTAGTTGCAGATTGATCTTTCTCCCACCAACCGATCGCTCGAAGCAGACAGGCTCCCTGTCATCAGCTGACTAGTGAGTAAGGTCTCGGTCGCATTGCAACAGTCATTTTGTATGCTGATAAAAATAAATATTGGGGCAAAAATCACAGAAGAATTGTGAGAAAACCGTCACACACAGGTACACTATATTATGAACGACACTAACTTTACAACTCCTGTAGCATAGTGAAATAAAAAAATTCCTGGAACACCCCTTTAATCTGACCTTCTTGTGTGAGGGCTTATTTTTTTGTGGGGTGAGCTGTACTTTTTACATTTTTGTGGTACTTTCTACCTTTTGATCATTTTTATTCATAAAGAATGTATGCAATTATGTTCTGTTGCGGGAATGTACCTGCTGCAAGGACGTACCCATATGTGCCAGGGTTGGAAGGGGTTAAGGTTTTTTTTTTTTTACTACAAAAAAAAAAAAAAAAAAAAAAAAGGATGCATTCTTACAAAACCAGCACCACTCTTGTTGGCTGTGGTGTTGTAGCTCAGCTTTATTTACTTCAGATACAACCTGTTAAGAAGGACCAACCATGTTTTCCACACATTGCAACCTCTATATACTTTATTCTCTATAGTTCCAAAATATAGGAACTGCACAATAATCTTCCACCATCCCGGGGGTTGCCCGATCTTCAATCCCCTATACAAGCACTTACATATCTCATAGGATATACCTTTACTTGTTGTCAGGCCCAAGGCCTGATTATGGAAACATACATGTGTTTTATTATTGCATCTGTGTATAAACTAAGACCTGGGGGGGGGTGAGGGGTCATTCAGACGGTGTATCCTGTGTCTTTTGTGTATTGCAGTTTATTGGGGGGGGGGGGGGTCTGGCTGTGTGTTTACATCGTCTTTGAAGTTCTGCACTCTGGTCCCATCATATAATCGATAAGAGGGCCAGGAAGAGAGATGCCCCCCTGGTGGGATCAGAGGGGAGGGGGGAGTGGAGCTTCCCTCCAAAAACAAGCAGATAAGATATTTAAACCATGCTAGACTCAAAGTTTTAGTTGTTAAAGATCTGTGCCACAAGCTGACAAGACCATCCTAAGGACAGCTGGAGACTCACTCCCATGGACTGCTATACTATTACGCTGTAAGAACTTCATTTTTGCTTTTCTGAACTTGTATTGCTAAACTCTTATATATATTCTTATACCTGTATGTCATTTTTTACTGTATTTTATATACATAGCACTATGATACCTTTTATCAGATTAAATGTTTAATTAATCAGCTCTGGTCTTTGATCTCTAAATATATGAGCTCACCTTTCTGAAGGCAGCTCGGGTGAAACACGTTTATCTGAGGGTTAATTTGGTGACTTGCTAGTAGTGGATACCCAGAGGTCTGGCGGCTTTAACCCTTGCACCATCACACTCTCTGGACCAATAGGGTGTGATCATGACACTTGTAGTGTCCAAACAACCAGTAGAATGAGTAAAGTAGGCCTGATCATCTATTGAATGTAACATGGCAATAACTTTATGTAATTCTAATTTATCATATTGACTGCCTCGATTTTTTGTTGTTGTTTCCTTTTACTTTAAAAGGTGTACTCCGCCCCTAGACATATTATCCCTTATCCAAAAGGATAGGGGATAAGATGTCTGATCGCAGGGGTCCTGCCGCTTTGGACCCCCGCAATCTCGGCTGTGGCATCCTAGACATCTGGTGCAAGGAGCGAACTTCGCTCCGTGCCAGATGACTGGCGATGCCCCCTGAATGCAAGTCTATGGAAGGGGGCATGACAGCCGTGCATTGAGGGGCGGGGCCATGACGTCATGAGCCTCCAGCACTGCCTCCGATGCTCTAAACGAACACTGGGTGCAGCAGGGAGATCGGACATCTTATCCCCTATCCTTTGGATAGGGGATAAGATGTATAGGGGCGGAGTATCCCTTTAACTTTATGTTGATTTATGTTAACAACAAGCAGGGGGTTTTGATATTGTAATAACTACACAAAAAACAATATATATCTATATCTCTGAATGATCAATAGATGGTGTCGCTATAGCTCAAAATTATCTTTCTTCTTCACTAAATTGCCCAATTCTGTGCTGCACCTTTGTTTTGTTGCTGCCAGGGCTTTCTGTGGGGAGATACCTTAGAGAATGTCAGCCACATAGTTCAGCCACATAATCCCTTATGGGTCATTTGTTTCACATACCTTTTTTGTGGTTTAGTGACCTTTCGACTTGTTCTGATTCATCACAAGTAGTGATGTCGCGAACATAAAATTTTCCGTTCGCGAACAGCGAACGCGAATTTCCGCAAATGTTTGCGAACTGGGCAAACCGCCATAGACTTCAATAGGCAGGTGAATTTAAAACCCACAGGGACTCTTTCTGGCCACAATAGTGATGGAAAAGTTGTTTCAAGGGGACTAACACCTGGACTGTGGGGTGCCGGAGGGGGATCCATGGCAAAACTCTCATGGAAAATTACATAGTTGATGCAGAGTCTGGTTTTAATCCATAAAGGGCATAACTCACCTAACATTCCTAAATTGTTTGGAATAATCAGGTAGTGTAGGTCTCCAGGGCAACCCCCGCTCCTCCAGCTGCTGGGACGGTGGGGCTCTCGTGCTGAGGAAGTGTCCTGGCTGCAGGACTTGCTGGAGCCTGAGTGGTGCTGACAGTTGATCCTGCTGCTGCTCCATTAACCCCCTCTCTGCTGGCCTGTGCTGAGACTTCAGCTCAACATCTCCGCAACGGAGGAGAGTGTCTCCCCTGGTTACGTGGTCAGCCTGGATATCTATAAGGCTTTTGATTCCGTTGAGTGGTACTATATTTGGTGCCTGATGCGTATCCTCGGCTTCGGACCTGTTTTTTGGAAATGCCCCCTCCTGCCACCGTTTGCAGGGCCTCACCCGGACCATGTTTCGCTTCATCTGGGGCAAAATGGACAGAGTTAAACAGGGGGTCCCCAATATCCCAATCTTCTGTGGGCTTCTTTTGCATGTGTCAGCGTGCAGAGGACTTTGGTTGGAAACGCACACGTGTGAAGGAAACTGACTGCTATTATATTACAGTCAAAAACATTTATTTTTTTTAAATGCAAGCTATTGTGACACCAGATAGGAGTGGTGTGTTAAGTAGTTCTATTCTTATCAGTTTAATCCCTGTTATGTGCCTTTTTTTTGGGGGGGGGGGGGGGGGGGGGGTTTGAAGCCACAGTGCAGCACCAGAGGCCAGAAAAATTAGGCATGTGCACATGCCTGAAAAATTCGGTATTGTTTCAGCAGCGGCCAGAAAAATTTCTGTTTGTTTCCCAGGCAGAAAGTGCCCTAAAACATTGCGGCTTGAACCCTAGATGGTGGCGAATAAGCCACGCAAGTCATGCGGCATTTAGAAATAAAATACAGCAGCGTGTGCATTTTTTTTCAAATTTACACTACTGTTAACCAAATATGATTTGCACTAGTGTGACAATGATCCCTGCAGGCCCCAAAACTCCCAAATGTGAAGTGAACTGACTGATTTTATTTCACAGCCAGAAATGTTTTTTTTTTTCAAATTTACACTACTGTTACACCAAATATGACTTGCACTAGTGTGACACAGAGCCCTGCAGGCCCAAAAACTCCCAAGTGTTTTGTAAACTGACTGATTTTAGTTGCTTGAAAGAAAAAAAGTTTTCTACCAGAGTACCCCTTTTAACCAGTGGTTCCCAACCAGGGTGCCTCCAGCTGTTGCAAAACACACGTTTGAAAGAAACTGACTGCTATATTACAAGCTATTGTGACAGCAGATATGAATGGTGCCACTGGGCAAGTGGGCACAATATACTTTGTGAGCGAGCCTGCCACACACGCTGCCAGGCAGGCAAATGCTATTAGAGTACACAGGGGAAAAAAATTAAAATGCAGACAGATGTTTGAGCTCTAAAAAGGGCTTTTTTGGGTGCTGTCCTTAAAGCAGAGATCAGGTGAGTCCTTCCGGACTTTTGTGGACACTGAATACTGTAGTTGCTTGAAAGAAAAAAGTTTTCCACCGGAGTACCCCTTTTAACCAGTGGTTCCCAACCAGGGTGCAAAACACACGTGTGAAAGAAACTGACTGCTATACTACTGCTATATTGCAAGCTATTGTGACAGCAGATATGAGTGGTGCCACTGGGCAATTGGGCACAATATACACTGTGAGCCTGCCAATCACGCTGCCAGGCAGGCAAATGCTATTAGAGTACACAGGGGGAAAACAAAAAAAATGCAGACTGATGTTTGAGCCTTAAAAATAACTTTTTTGGGTGCTTTCCTTACAGCAGAGATTAGATAAGTTCTTCAGGAGTGTAGTGGACCCTGAATAAACCACCTAGCTATCACTTTCCCTATTAAATCAGGAGCAGGTTCACTATCCCTCCTCTCTCTAACCATGCAGCTTCAGAATGAAGCTAAAATGGAGTCCGTGCAAGAGGTGGGAGGGTCTGAAAAGGGAGGGTCTGCTGCTGATTGGCTGTAATGTGTCTGCTGACTGTGACACACAGGGTCAAAGTTTACTGCAATGATGACGAATAGGGCGCGGCGAACAAGCTATGTTCGCAGGGAACCGTTCGCCGGAGAACAATTCGTGACATCTCTAATCACAAGTTATTGGCTGCCGAAGGTTACAACTAGACGACACTGTATCAGCTCTCATTGCTTTTTACACATTCTCTTAAATGCCTCCTTCACATCTTTATTTCTAAAACTATATATCAGAGGGTTTAACATAGGAATGATGTATACATACAGGACAGTTAACACTTTACCCTGATTCAACGATACAGCAGATTTGGGTTTAAAATACAAGTCGAATATTAAAATGTAAAAAGAAGTGACAACCGTTAAGTGAGAAGCACAGGTGGAGAAGGCCTTGTACTTCCCTCTTGTAGACCGAATCTTCAGAATGGTGGAAATGATGTAGATATAGGAAACTAGTGTGAGCATGAAAGCAGTCATTACCAGGAGAGTACCTTGGACTAGAATCACATTCTGTATAAATTTTGTATCACTGATAGCTACTTTTTCTAATACTTTAATATCGCAGAAGAAATGATTTAGGTCACTGGATGAGTTATAAGTTGCCAAAGACGTGACAGTGGTTGGTGAGACTGCACCCAGCATGCCACCAATCCACGTTCCTACAGCAGCGATTGTACACAGTCTCCAGTTCATGATCATTGTGTAATGTAGTGGTTTACAGATGGCCACATACCGGTCATAAGACATAACCGTCAACAGGAAATATTCAGTATTCCAAAAAGAAACAAAGAAGAAGAGCTGAATTATACAGCCTATAAAGGAAATTCTTCCATTGTTCGTGGCAAATATATGAATCAATTTAGGAGAGGTGACGGTTGTGTAGACAATGTCCAGACAGGAAAGGTTACACAAGAAGAAGTACATTGGTGTTTTTAGTGTAGGACTAAAACATATCAGAAGGATAAGGATCAGATTCCCTATTATTGTCAGAAAATAAACAAAAAGAAAAAATGAAAAGAGCGGAATTTGTAAATCTGGGATATCGGAGAACCCAACAATGAAAAATGTGACTGTTTTTATCCCGTTTTGTAGCATTGTGGCATACGTATCTGGGAATAGAATTACAGAGAAAATATACAATTTAAAGGTATCTAACAAAAAGAAAGGTACAGTATCTTCCCTTGCTCTGTATATGTGTGAAACCTAGATTAATAGAATAGAAGAGAATTGATGCCTAATGGAGACATCGAAGAATACTGTAAAGGAAAGGCCAAAGTAAGCTTAAAGGGGTACTCAGCCCCTAGACATCTTATCCCCTATCCAAAGAATAGGGGATAAGATGTCTGATCGTGGGAGTCCAGCCGCCTGGGACCCCCGCAATCTCTCCTGCTCTCCCTCTGAGCACCCCCGTTTCTCAGCTGCACAGAGCGAGGATTGCCCTGTGGCTGATGATGGGCGATGCAGGGGATGAAGTATCGTGATGTCACAGCTCCGCCACTTTGTGACGCCAAAGCCCCCTCCAATAGACTTGCATTGAGGGGGTGGGGCTGTGACATCACAATACTCCGATCCTCGCTCTGTGCAGCTGAAAAACGGGGGTGCTGCAGGAGAGATTGCTGGGGTCCCCAGCGGTGGGACCCCAGCGATCAGACATCTTATCCCCTATCCTTTGGATAGGGGATAAGATGTCTAGGGGCGGAGTAACCTTTAAAGAGCCAGGCTAAAGTTATTATTATTATGGACAAATGTGATCAAAGATCTGTGGGAAGAATACCTCAACACTGAGATTGATGGAGGCGATCATAGGGATCCTAAACATAATTCTGAGACACAAAGATCCACAGGACATTCATATACAGTTTATATAATCGTCAGGTGCTTGATGCCACTTAACCCCTTAAGGACACAGGATGTAAATGTACGTCCTGGTGCGGTGGTACTTAACGCACCAGGACGTACATTTACGTCCTGTGCATAATCGCGGGCATCGGAGCGATGCCCGTATCATGCGTGGCTGATCCCGGCTGCTGATCGCAGCCAGGGACCCGCAGGCAATGGCGATCTCGCGGGCGCCCGCCATTAACCCCTCAGATGCTGGGATGAATACAGATCCCGGCATCTGCGGCAGTACACGATTTCAATGAATGATCGGATCGCCCGCAGCGCTGCTGCGGGGATCCGATCATTCAGAACACCGCACGGAGGTCCCCTCACCTCCCTCTGTCCGGCTCCCGGCGTCTCCTGCTCTGGTCTGAGATCGAGCAGACCAGAGCAGAAGATCGCCGATAACACTGATCTGTTCTATACATAGAACAGATCAGTAGTCGCAATCATGGTATTGCTATGAATAGTCCCCTATGGGGACTATTCAAGTGTAAAAAAATATATATTTTTTTTTATGTAAAAGTAAAAGTTAAAAAAAGTGAAAAATCCCCTCCCCCAATAAAAAAGTAAAACGTCCGTTTTTTCCTATTTTACCCCCAAAAAGCGTAAAAAATAAAATTTAATAGACATATTTGGTATCACCGCGTGCGTAAATGTCCGAACTATTAAAATAAAATGTTAATGATCCCGTACAGTGAATGACGTGAACGTAAAAAAAAAGTCCAAAATTGCTACTTTTAATACATTTTATTAAAAAAATTTATAAAAAATGTATTAAAGGTTTTTTATATGCAAATGTTGTATCAAAAAAAAAGTACAGATCATGGCGCAAAAAATTTGCCCTCATACCGCCGCTTATACGTAAAAATAAAAAAGTTAGAGGTCATCAAAATAAAGGGATTATGAACGTACTAATTTGGTTAAAAAGGGATTTTTTTTAAGCACAACAATAATAGAAAAGTAAGTAATAATGGGTATCATTTTAATCGTATTGACCCTCAGAATAAAGAACACACATCATTTTTGCCGTAAATTGTACAGCGTGAAAACGAAACCTTCCAAAATTAGCAAAATTGCGTTTTTCTTTTTAATTTCCCCACATAAATAGTGTTTTTTGGTTGCGCCATACATTTTATGATATCATGAGTTATGTCATTACAAAGGACAACTGGTCGCGCAAAAAACAAGCCCTCATACTAGTCTGTGGATGAAAATATAAAAGAGTTATGATTTTTAGAAGGCGAGGAGGAAAAAATGAATCCTCAAGGGCTGAGTCCTTAAGGGGTTAAAGAAGCACTCAGACTGCACTAAATAATCTAAAATAAATGTTAAAGTTGTTAATAACCCATCATGTGGAATCTCTAGTGCAGTGGTCTCCAACCTGCGGACCTCCAGATGTTGCAAAACTACAACACCCAGCATGCCCGGACAGCCGTTGGCTGTCCGGGCATGCTGGGAGTTGTAGTTTTGCAACATCTGGAGGTCCGCAGGTTGGAGACCACTGATCTAGTGTATTTGTTGTGTATGCTTCCTTCAGTTGATGTGCCATTTACTTGGTTGTCATCTTAATTCTTAAATCCCCTCTGACATTATTCTTTGCAATCTACATTTCTCATGATGCCTCTGGTTTTGTATAGGCAGAGGTGGAGAAGTGTCATTGCTGCTGTTAGTCCTAGATGCCGCAAGTCTGTACCTCTGTACCCTAACGCACACTATAGAGTTTAAGTTTATCCCTATGTGAGGCAGCTTCACCCTGTCAGCTTTTAGGCTAGGTTCAGACTACGGAATCTCCGGGCAGAAAATTTCCGCTCCTGAGTTTCCGAGTGCGGCCAGCGCTGACTGAATCAGTCTGTGCTAGGACCGCGCGGACAGTGCAGTCTCCAATAGACTGCAATGTGTTCCGCCCAGATTTCCACCTGAAGTAAGAGCAACGCCATTCTTCAGGCAGAAATTTCCAAGCGGATTTTCCGTTCACAAATTCCGCAGTGTGAATTTGTGAACGGAAACCCATTCACTACACTATACATATTAGCAAGCGGAATTTCCGCCTGCAATTTCAAAGCGGAATTGCAGGCGGAAATTCCATAGTCTGAACCTAGCCTTAAAATCGGGAGGCAGGGGAGAGCAGTATCAAGCTGCATCTCATTTAACACACAGGAGATGATGTGGGTAGCAAAGAAAAACAGTATGAGAGAAGAGAGTTGTGGCTAACCATTGTAGGCTGTCACCTACTATATCACTGCACACCTGCTCCAGAAATACCTTTAGTAGCATACCTGAGGAACAAGGAGTGACGAGTTTGGTGGAGAAGAGACGTGTCTGAGAGGTGCTATGAGACTGATCTGAACACCTGGCCTGCCTGCAATAATAAAAAGGGCTCAAAGTGTTTGGGTGTGACTGCTACCTATGCACCCAATACAAATAGCTACAAAACTGACAACTATCTTTCCTGTGCTTTTAGGGAATGTTTCGTTTTCACATTGTACAGCTGACTGAGTTAATTTCTCTTAGTGACCTTCCCCCCAATAACTTCAAGACATAATTATGACAAAATTGTGATTGCTTTTAATTACAGATGAGGGAATCAATTCTAAATGTTATCGTAGAGCCAATCGTGTACAGGAGCAAGAACTCCTGTCAAACACACTGAACAGTGAGACATATACCGTACTCCTCATGGCTCAGTTGTCATTCTCTGCACCTGGCTCAAAAAATGTGTGCTGCCGTCTGGAGGCAGAATTTTGCATGGACTTAATTACTTAATTGAAACTTAGCTTTGGCTCCTCCCATTTCTCTTGATCATCTCTGAGATGTTTCTACACCTCGATTGGAGTCTCCTATGGTAAATTCATGTGATGAGCCATGATTTGGAAAGACAAAGCCCTGTCTATATAAGGTCTCACAGCTGACAATGCATATCAGAGCAAAAACCAAGCCATGAGGCGGAAGAACTGCATGTAGAGCTCAGAGACAGGATTGTGTTGAGATACAGATCTGGAGAAGGGTACAAAAAAAATGCTGCTGCGTTTAGAGATCTCCATAATTCATAAAAGGAAAAAGTTTGATAAAAAAAATTCTCCCTACAGCTGGCTGCACGGTCCTAGATTAAGCGGTGGGGATTCTGTAGTGTGCATTGACTCTTTTATGTCGGCTACTTTCCCAAACCTGAGGATTAACCTCTTCAGACAAGGTTATAACTTGGTCTTAAGTGTCCTTCCAGGTAGCCCTCACTCTATTTAGAGTGTAAGGTAATTTTAAGAGGACTGGTGTCTCTAGTTCACACAGTCTTTGTATTAGTTTTGTTATACAAGGCAATAAATACTGCATACTATAAGTGTAGTAACAAAAACCATCAACATTCTTTTATAGGATGAAAGCTACAAGTCTACAACCATTGTCAGTCCAGACTTTGCATCTAAGTTTACCTGACATTATTTGCAGTTCTCCCTAAATCTTCTCATACTTTAGTAATGCATATGTGAATATCCAGATACATTTAGTAAAATTTAGCTACAAGTGAAATTTCTATTCCCTTTAAAAAATGTAGACAGAGCTCCATTACAGGTATATATATATATTTACTTGGCTAGGAAGTAATAAGCCATCGTTGCTAATACAGTCACCTTTTTAATAGGACATCTGGGATATGAGTCCTCAGAGACTTCCATTGCTATTATGTTTCTTCTGTGTATTGACCAATTATTCATCATTTAGCTAATCTTATGTATATTTTCTCACAAATTTCATGTGTCAGCAGGAAGGGAATTAATTCCTTTTAGATGTTTTTCTTTGACACAAAAAAAAAAAAAAAAACATTCACGGTGAACCTGTCATTTCAAAAGCCTTAAAGGGGTACTCCGGTGAAAACCTTTCTTCTTTTAAATCAACTGGTGGCAGAAAGTTAAACATATTTGTAAATTACTTCTATTAAAAAAATCTTAATCCTTGCAGTACTTATTAGCTGCTGAATGCTACAGAGGAAATTCCTTTCTTTTTGGAACACTGATGACATCACGAGCACAGTGCTCTCTGCTGACATCTCTGTCCATTTTAGCAACCATGAATAGCAGATGTATAGCAGATGTATGCTAAGGGCCGCATGGTGGCTCAGTGGTTAGCACTGCTGCCTTGCAGTGCTGGGGACTTGGGTTCAAATCCCACTAAGGACAATAAATAAAGTGTTATTATAATGTCAGCAGAGAGAACTGTGGTCGTGATGTCATCAGAGAGCATTCCAAAAAGAAAAGCATTTCCTCTGTAGTATTCAGCAGCTAATAAGTACAGGAAGTATTAAGATTTTTTTTAATAGAAGTAATTTACAAATATGTTTAACTGCCACCAGTTGATTTAAAAGAAAAAGGGTTTTCACCGGAGTACCCCTTTAAGTGTGGTTGCCACGGGGGTGCAAGGGATTCTTGTCAATTCGTTACACCAGGGCACAGTTAGCCTATACACGGTCCGAGATGGAGACAGCTTCTCCTGGGCCAGAAATGGGGGGTAAGAAACACTGATGTCGGGTTATGGAAACTGTCTTTTACTGAGCAGGTATAGATGGTTTAAAACAAAGAACAGAGTAGAGGAGGAGGGATGCAGTGTAACCCTTGGGAGGCCTGTTGCCTTGCTGGGACTTATTGTGCTTTTCTCGCACTTGACATATATAGACTTGAGATTTAAGACTTGAAGCTATCCCACGCTGACGGTCCAATTACTGACACCTCTAGGGCTTGACTTACCGCTGTACGGGGAACACTTGTAGAATGGTGAGGCTGACTTGATAGTCAGGGGGCAGGAGGGGAGTGGACAGTGATGGTCAACACCTGTTGGGGTATTAAACCCCTCTTACACTTAACTGCCAATATTGGCTGGTGAAACCGCATCATCTGAACAAGCAAAAATAAATAAATTAAAAAAAATGAAACAAACATAAAAATAATAATAGATGGAAAAATTCCTTGTTGTAGAGACAAATACAAAGAAACGAAGCGGCAATATCTTAATAATGAAAAAAATTCATTACTCAACCCTTTTGGCTGAAAACAGTCAAACCGATATATTCACAGGGTCTCCCGGTCTCTTAGTGCCTTCAACCAGTTGCCTTCTCTAATTTGTTTATGAACTGTTCATAAACAAATTAGAGAATCAAATCAGTCAAACACATCTGATCTTAGTTTTGACAATACCAATTATGTGGCCCGTAATCCCAGACCCCAAAGCAAGAAATCAAAAGATGCAGTAGGCGTTTCGGGAGAAAACACCGGTCCAAGACACTCTCAGAGAGAGCGGAGAAAAAGGCAGTAATTCAAAATGTTATAAATCTTTCTTCCTTCGTCCTCACAGAATCTCATTTAAGCTGGCTATCTAAGGGTCTGGGATTTTGTTCCACTAAGCCTTTTGATTTTTTTGATGCAATCATTGATATTAATAAATGTATACATGCATTAAATTTAAG
Organism: Hyla sarda; assembly: GCF_029499605.1. NCBI lineage: Eukaryota > Metazoa > Chordata > Amphibia > Anura > Hylidae > Hyla > Hyla sarda. Next base: position 60,377,434 of record NC_079192.1, on the reverse strand, counting down.
GAGACATTTTCTTGGCATTAATGATGATGTCACACCTATGTTGGACAACTTTAGTCTTGTACCCATGTCAGAACATGGTAATTGTAGTTCTTTTCAGGAACAGATTGCTTTACGCGATCTACATCTTCTTGAAAACAGTTGGGAGTTGTAGTTGTGCAACATCTGGAGGGTCACAGTTTGGGGACCACTGTTACAGTGGTGCCCAAACTGTAGCCCTCCAGATGTTGCCAAACTACAACTCTCAGCATGCCTAGACTGCCCAGGCATGCTGGGAGTTGTAGTTCTGTAACATCAGTCCCTTCAGATTTTGCAATTTTCATGACATTTTTGCGCCCAATGTATCCCGTCACTTTCATGATGTTCACGCTGGTGACGTTTCCTGTATGTGTTTTTTTTGCCATTGAAACAGTCCATAAACAAATTAGAGAAGACAACTGGTTGAAGGCACTTAGAGGCTGGGAGACCCTGAGGATATATCGGTTTGACTGTTATCAGCTGCTGAAGTTGAGTTGTTCTTTTCTGCCCAACAACAGTGCTCTCTGCTGACACCTCTGCTTTTCTCAGGAGAGTTCAGAGTAGGAGCAAATACCCATAGCAAACCTCTCCTGCTCTGGACAGTTCCTGAGACAGACAGAGGTGTCAGCAGAGAGCACTGTTGTCAGAAAGAAAAACTCAACTTCAGCAGCTGATAACTACTGGAAGGATTAAGATTTTTTAATAGAAGTAATTTACAAATTATGAGTACGTCCCTGCGCCCTGGGTCTTAAGGACCAGGCACGTACTCATACGTCCGTGGGAATTTCGCATCCTGCCGCGCAATGGGCGGGTTGCGAAACCGGACACCTGCTGAAATCGTTCAGCAGGTGTCCCCCCCCCCCCCCCATGTCGGCGATCGCAGAAAATCGCATGTCAATTCAGACATGCGATTTTCTGCGATTCAGGGCTGATCGGGTCTCTGGTGACCCAATCAGCCTGGAAAACAGTGATGATCTGACCTGTCAGTGACAGCCCAGATCATCTTGCAGGGTAGGAGTGAGGTCGCAGTGCTGCAATCTCCTCCTATCCCCTGCCATTGGTCAGAACTGATTCTGACCAATGGCAGAGCAGGACAGTGGGTTGGACATTCTGCTCACCCCTGAATGTCGTGGGGAACATGGGGAGATGATGGAGATCGGTACCTGCAGGAGAAGATGCCTGGGAACAGCTGATCTTCACTGCAGACTGCTGGATCCTGGCTCAGGTAGGGAAGTGACGTGGGGGGGGGGGGGGGGAATGAAAGTGAAAGTAATGTGATCTTTACTGTGGCAACCACTAGGAAGGCCAAACTGCAACTCCCAGCATGCCCAGACAGCCTTTGGCTGTCTGGGCATGCTGGGAGTTGTAGTTGTGCAACATCTGGAGGGTCACAGTTTGGGGACCACTGTTACAGTGGTGCCCAAACTGTAGCCCTCCAGATGTTGCCAAACTACAACTCTCAGCATGCCTAGACTGCCCAGGCATGCTGGGAGTTGTAGTTCTGTAACATCTGTCCCTTCAGATTTTGCAATTTTCATGACATTTTTGAAAATTGCTGCTCTACTTTGAAGCCCTCTAATTTTTTCAAAAAGTAAAAATATATCCATTTTATGATGCCAACATAAAATAGACATATTGTATTTGTGAATAAAAATAAAATTTATTTGGAATATCAATTTTCCTTACAAGTAGAGAGCTTCAAAGTTAGAAAAATGTAATGTTTTCAAAATGTATGAAATTTTGGGATTTTTCACCAAAAAAGGATGCAAGTAACAACGAAAATTTACCACCAAAATAAAGTAGGCTGTCACGAAAAAACAATCTTAGAATATTCGGTAAAAGCGTTTGAGATATTCATTCTTAAAAGTGACAGTGGTCAGATGTGCAAAAAACGCTCTGGTCCTACAGTGAAAATTGGCCTGGTCCTTAAGGGGTTAAAGAGGCACTGTAATTATGAAAAACTTTATATTTTGTAATACTACTGATAAGATGACATTTTTAAATATACATTTAAATCTGTCAATTATACTAAAAAAATTAAAAATTAAAATAGCCGTCACTAGAGGGTCATCTGTCTGACTACACTGTATTTTGCAGCATACTGGATAACAGCCGTAAAGTGTGTTGGTATCCAGTATAGAAGATCTCAATTGCACCACTACAGCCTTCACCTGTTCCTAAACTACAACTCCCATGATGGGAGTTGTAGTTTTGCAATGGCTAGGGGTACAATCTTTATAAAACTGTTTTAGAGCTGTGTATTCTCCAGCTCTGTGCCTCCAGCTCTTGCAAAACTACAGACAAAGGACATGTGGGCATGCTGGGAGTTGTAGTTTTGCAACAGCTAAAGGCAACACTGCTCTAACACAGTGCTTTATAAACACTGCAGCTCCAGCTGTTGCAATGCAAAACTACAATTCCCAGCATGCTTGAACAGCCAAAGCTTTCTCTGACAATGACAAAGAAGCTGATCAGACATTCAGAAGTCTGTGAAAGCTGAATGACACACAGTCACAGCTATGTTAATTAGCATCCAGCTTTAATAGGAACAGATAGAAAATGTATGTAGAATAACTACTGTGCAGCGATTTGCAGACTGCCAGGCTGCTCCCAGACTCAGAGCAGATTAGTCATCACAGTGAGGGACATATAAATACTCTTTGTTATGGATATATAGGTCCTAGACACAAAATTGATATTACATGATCAGGATTAGGTACTAAATAACATATCACTTTTTTTTTGCACTATAACTGGTACACTTTAAACATATTGAGCACAGTGAACATTTTCAAAGTGGGCCCAACACAAGAGCAGCAGGCATGCCCAAAGAGATCGCAGCCCACAGGACAGCCTTTGGTGCTGGGACACCACATGGTGACCAAGTGATTTAATTGCTCTCTCTTTCCCTTTTACTGTTTTTTTTTTTTTAAGTCTCTCATTTTGAGGGGGTGGGGCCAGACCTTGGCTGTATTTCAATAGTACATACATTGTTACTTCCTTACCTAGTTGCTTGGCCAATCACAGCGAAGCTCATGACCTACTTAACTTTGCTACACCATGACATGTGTAAGTGCTTGTGAAAGTGCACTGCACTGAACAGGCTGGCACAGTGCTGAGCTGAAGATTAATAATGTACAGTACTATGGATGGCATGTGAGAGAAAAGGAGTTCCTGATGCACTGGGTTTTTCAAGGTGCTGTGTTAGCAGAGGAAGGGGTTACACTTCGGCAGAGCTGCTACTGAATAAAAGCCTGCAGAATAAAGGGTGGGGGGTTAAATAGCTAAAACCCTACCTGCGTGTAACACACCGATAAATCCTACTCTGGTCCCGTCAGCCGCCGCTGGTCACTGCTTTAAATTGACAGAGGAAAGACTGCAGATCTTGAATAAGCAGCCAGCGCCATGGCTCCTTTAAATCAGGAACCACTGATGGCAGCCGGGACCTCTATCCCCCCCCCCCCCCCCCCCTCTGATCCCCTGCTTGTAGTTTTATTTTTTTTCCACTTACCTGGTCTGTGCGCTCCGACAGGCTCGTGTTCCGGCAGCATCTAGGGCTGACTGCACACTGACCAGTGACATGTTCTGCACGGTACCAGGGACGTCATCCATCAATGCAATGTCAGCCCCAGACGACAACGGAACCTGAGCCTGCTGGAGTGGAAAAAAACAAACATAAAACAAGCAGGGGATCAGGGGGTAATCAGAGGGGGGAAAGATATGTTAGGGGAACAGAGGGGAGAAAGATGTGTGGTGGGGAATTAGTGAAGGGAAAGATGTGTGGGTGGATCAGAGTGGGGGGGGGACATGTGTGGGGGGGGGATCAGTGAAGGGAAAGATGTATGAGGGCATCAGAAGGGGGGGAATCAGTGAAGGGAAAGATGTATGAGGGGATCAGAGGGGAGGGAAAGTTGTGTGGGGGGGATCAGAGGGAGGGGAATTATGTGGCACAGAGGCTGATAAATAAAATACAAATTTTTTTTTTTACTCAAATTTCCTTCTTAAAATGAAGGTGCGTGTTATACACCGATAAATATGGTAAATACAAGGTTATGATAACAAACAATAAAAGTAATATCTCAAGCTTTTAAAGCTTCAGGAGTCCCCTGTAAGTAAAGTAACATTAAATTAAAGTGACATTTTCTGTACTTGGCCCTCATTGTTTCTTACACATTCTCTTAAATGCCTCCTTCACATCTTTATTTCTAAAGCTATAAATCACAGGGTTTAATAAAGGTATGATGTAAGCAAACAGGACAGTTAACACTTTACCCTGATCCAACGATACAGCAGATTTAGTTCTAAAATACAAGTCGAATATTAAGACGTAAAAAGAAGTGACAACCGTTAAGTGAGAAGCACAGGTGGAGAAGGCCTTGTACTTCCCTCTTGTAGACCGAATCTTCAGAATGGTGGAAATGATGTAGATATAGGAAACTAGTGTGAGCAGGAAAGCAGTCATTACCAGGAGAGTACCTTGGACTAGAATCACATTCTGTATTGGTGTAGTATCACTAATGGCTACTTTTTCTAATACTTTGATATCACAGAAGAAATGATTTAGGTCACTGGATGAGTTATAAGTTGCCGTAGATGTGACAGCAGCTGATGAGACTGCACCCAGCACTCCACCTATCCACGTTCCTACAGCAGCGATTGTACACAGTCTCCAGTTCATGATCATTGTGTAATGTAGTGGTTTACAGATGGCCACGTACCGGTCATAAGACATAACCGTCAACAGGAAATATTCAGTATTCCAGAAAGAAACAAAGAAGAAGAGCTGAATTATACAGCCTATAAAGGAAATTCTTCCATTGTTTGTGGCAAATATATGAATCAACTTAGGAGAGGTGACGGTTGTGTAGACAATGTCCAGACAGGAAAGGTTACACAAGAAGAAGTACATTGGTGTTTTTAGTGTAGGACTAAAACATATCAGAAGGATCAGGATCATGTTCCCCATTATTGTCAGCAAATAGACCAATAGAAAAAACGAAAAGAGCGGGATTTGGAAATCTGGGATATCGGAGAACCCAACAATAAAAAATTCAACTGTTTTAACCCCTTTTTGAAACATTTTGACATAGGTATCTAGGAACAGAAAAATGTATAAAATGTAGAATATGAAGGTGATATTTAGTGCAAGCATCTTCTCTGGCTCTTTATAGATATGAGAGCTGTATAAGGGTGGTTTCACACCACGTTTTGTACTTACGGTTCCCGTATACGGCTGGGAGGAGGAAGGCTTAATCGCGGCGCCCGCACTCAGCCGTATAGGGGAACCGTATTTAATGCATGTCTATGAGCCGACCGGAGTGAACCGCAGCCTCCGGTCGGCTGCTTTTTCGTCCGTATGCGGTTTCCCAAACGTAGGCAAAAACGCGGTCGACCACGTTTTTTTGCATTCGGTCGGGGAAACCGCATACGGCCGAAAACGCAGCTGACCGGAGGCTGCGGTTCACTCCGGTTGCTCATAGAAGTGCATTAAATACGGTTCCCCTATACAGCTGAGTGCGGGTGCCGCGATTAAGCCCCGCCCCCCTCCTCCAAGCTGTATACGGGAACCGTAAGTACAAAACGTGGTGTGAAACCACCCTTATAGATAAGGGTAGTAGGGCATTGGTTCCTGATGTAGATGGAATTATCCAGGAAAACTTTAAAAGGCAAGAATAATGAACCTTTGGCCTGACTAGTGAATAACTAAACCCCAAGGCCAAAGCCCGGGGGTATGAAACCCCTATTGCTTACCCCTAAAATGTAACTTTTATTTCATGATATTAAAATTCAAAACAAATCCCAACTGAAAAGATATGTTAAAACTGATAACCAAGTGATCCTGGTGTTGCAATTAAATTGTAAGGGAGCAGTCTCCACTTAGGTAACTAGGTAGCCCTGCAGTAAGGCTGGGTTCACACTATGTTTTCTCCCATACGGGAGCGCATACGGCAGGGGGGAGCTAAAACCTTGCGCTCCCGTATGCCTTCGTATGCGCTCCCGTATGTCATTCATTTCAATGAGCGTTCAATGAAACGTTCGGTCCGGTCGGCTCATTTTTGCGCCGTATGCGCTATTACAACCGGACCTAAAACTGTGGTCAACCACGGTTTGAGGTCCGGTTGTAAAAGCGCATACGGTGCAAAAATGAGCCGACCGGACCGAACGTTTCACTCCGGCCGGCTCATTGAAATGAATGACATACGGGAGCGCATACGAAGGCATACGGGAGTGTGAGGTTTTAGCTCCCCCCTGCCGTATGCGCTCCCGTATGGGAGAAAACGTAGTGTGAACCCAGCCTAAGTTGGGATTTGTTTTGAATTTTAATATCATGAAATAAAAGTTAAATTTTAGGGGTAAGCAATAGTGGTTTCATACCCCGGGCTTCGGTCTTGGGGTTTAGTTATTCAGTTGATATACGGCCTCTTACTACCCCAGGGTAGTTTGTTTAGTTTACTTGGCCAGACTAGGCCCAAATAGGCAGAGACAAAAGGTAAATATTTGGTAAACAAGAAGACAGTTATGATCACAAGAGAATTATTGACGGCTATGCAGTGCTCGCGGACTTCCGTGCAAAGAATGAACATGTTCTCTCTTTGTGCAGAACAATTTCTGCAGCAGAAATGTCCACAACTACATCGATGTGGTCTAAAATGGCAGATGATCCTCAACCCCAAGTGCAGTTGTGCACTTAAGCTGGGGTGGAGGTCCTGCATTTGTGGACCACAATATAGGTGCACTACTGTGCTGGATGTATACAATGACATTAACTAACTCAAAACTGATGTAAAATTGAGACATTAGCCAGTATATCCTTATATGAAGGACATACCTGAGCCCGCTCACCAACTTCAAGGTTTCTCAAATGGTGCGGGACCTAACAACTAACCTACCTGTGCATGATAAGCAAAACCAGGAACCAAAGTACAGCAGTATTAGGTCCGACTTGTAGACTGCTCCAGAAATTTCCACCACTGAAATTCCTCAGTGTGAACGGGTCTCGTGGAAGACCCATTCACACTGATGCATATGCTCACTGTGCGTAGTTCCACAATTACACAGTGTGAACATACCCTTGGAAAGAATATCTAGACTATAGTATGGATAAAGGCAACCACTGGATATAATATTGAGAAACCTGAAGACCTAGTGGGCATTATATTTAGAAACCTAAAGACCTACAAGGAATAATATTTAGAAAACTAAAGAGACCTCCTGGCCATATTATTGAGAAACCCAAAGACCAACAGCTCATTCTGGACAAACACTATTCATATGGACAAGAGTTGACACCAATTAGATGGCACTCAAGCAGGCATGACTGGCCCCTCTACATCCCGTGTAGCTGCTGTTTTCAGTGTTTTCCAGTGCTGTTCAGTTTTCAGCCTGTTTAAGTGAAGAATTGTGTTGCTCGCGAATATTTGCAATGCAAATTTTATTCGCGAATATCGCATATTTGCGAATATAGCACTATATATTCGTAATTATGAATATTTTTTTTCACAGTACACATCACAGTGATCTTCCCTCTCTGCTCCCAGCTTGTGTGGTCTAAAGAAGGTTCTAATACTACTGTGTGAGACTGGCGTACGAATTTTCGCATATGGGAAAATTTGTATATGCGAAAATATAGCGTGAATATTACGAATTTAGTGAATATATGATGAATATTCGTCTATATATTCGCGAAATATTGCGAATTCGAATATGGCCTATGCTGCTCAACACTAGTGAAGAATCATCACTGTTATACTGTTCTTCCCCTTAGAACTTCAAGGTCTGATTGTGAGAAGGTTGTGATGACTCTGTTGTGACAATTTCACAGCTCCACAAAGATGTGTCCAAAGGACAGCATTCTAACTTTTCAGATTTTTCCCCCTGAATAAGTTAGCCTACCGTAATTTATAATGAACATCTAAATAATTTTGATGCTCATTGGCAAACTTCATATGGGCCCATATACAGTAAAATCTCCCTTATTGCACACCTCCCAATAGGGGACACCTCCCAATGGGGGACAGTTTTTAATTCCCCGGCAGAGTCCCATAAGACTTAAAGGGGTAGTCCAGTGGTGAAAAACTTATCCCCTATCCTAAGGATAGGGGATAAGTTTGAGATCGCGGGGGGTCCGACTGCTGGGGCCCCCTGCGATCTCTCTGTACGGGGCCCCGGCTCTCCGCCGAGATAGCGGGTGTCGACCCCCGCACGAGGCGGCGGCCGACACGCCCCCTCAATACATCTCTATGGCAGAGCCGGAGATTGCCGAAGGCAGCGCTTCGGCTCTGCCATAGAGTTGTATTGAGGGGGCGTGTCGGCCGCCGCCTCGTGCGGAGGTCGACACGCCCCCTTCCAGCGGGCTGTCGGGGCTCCGTACAGGAGATTGCGGGGGGCCCCAGGGGTCGGACCCCCCGCGATCTGCAACTTATCCCCTATCCTTAGGATAGGGGATAAGTTGCTCACCACTGAATCACCACTGGACTACTCCTTTAATGGCACAAAACACTCCCAATAGGGGACAAAACACTTCCAATAAGGGACAACCAGGTTTATGCGAGGCCCTACCTTGTGCCCAGGGCCATCAAGGCGGTACACCCAATACCACATTAAGGGGCCCAGGCTCCCAGGGTGCCCTGGCCCCCTACTGCACCCCCCTGCAGCAGCCCCAGCACAGAAATAGAAGACTAATGTTTAAACAGTGGACTCCTTCTGTATGTCCGCCTGCCACATCATTCACCCCCCTCCTTCCTTGTGCCACTTTGTTCCCCCTTTACCAAATCATCTCCCTCTTTATTATCCTCTGTGCCACATTATTTACCATTGATCCCCCCATGCTATTTCATCCCCTCCCCTTATTACTTTTTTTGCAAATATATGACCCCCTCTTTATCACCCCCTGTGCAATTTCTTTCCCCTTTATCCCACCTGTGCCATTTGAAATGGGTTGAATGAAATTGCACAGGGGGAGGGGGGGGGGGGGATCAAGTGGAAATGATGTGGCACAAGATGATAGAAGATGATTTGGCACAAGGCACAGGGGAATACAGTGGCACAGGGTATAAAGGGGGGATGAAATGGTACAGGGGGTGATAAGGGGTGATTAAATGACACTGCGAGATTTTACTGTAATATTGCTTTCATGTTTTATAGGTAACTACACTCTGGAGTAAGTACAGGACAGTATTCCATCATTTAGAAAGATTTGAGCCTTTTTCCCAATAGGGGACATCTCTCAATAGTGGACACTTTGTTATTCCACGTGAGTGTCCCCTATTGGGAGATTCTACTGTATGTGCTTTCAAAATATAAATTAATCCTTTTCCAAACATACAAAGGCTTTTCCAATGTGTCTTCTTCCATATCCCAGTCCACATTAATCTTCTGGTGTGGTTTTAATCACTCTTCACTCTTTAAGTTCTCATATCCAGAACATATTTTTGCCTCCCCTGTTATCAACTGTCTTCAGAAAGTTAAACAGATTTGTAAATTACTTCTATTACAAAATCTTAATCCTTCCAATAATTATCAGCTGCGGAAGTTGAGTTGTTCTTTTCTGTCAACTCAACTTCAGCAGCTCATAAGTACTGAAAGGATTAAGATTTTTTAATAGAAGTATTTAACAAATCTGTTTAACTTTCTGGAGACAGTCGATATATATACATATATATATATATATATATATATATATATATATATCTATATATATATAAAAAGTTTTTCCCTGGATAACCCTTCAGACAAGCTTATAACTTCTCCTGCAGCTATTCAACATTTTTATTACAATGTACAAAAACAACGATAAAGGTATGAAAATACTTCCTATTTTTATAAAGAAAAAATAGACCAGTTCGCCGCCCTGTAGAAGTAGCCACTGGAAGGGTAGTTGGTGGAGGAGCACGGATGCAGGTCAAGCCGTGTAGCCAGTTGCAATGGAATCCAGGAAGGAAAAGGAAATCCAGCTCCCCTGAAAAATATAGAATGACGGTATAAAAACACAAAAAATGTATTTCATCCTTTAAAAATCAATGAGATGGTGAGAATTAAAAGCAGAGATGAAACACCAACGCGTTTCGAACCATATGGTTCTTAGTCATAGCACATCAAAAAGCCACATCTAAGCTCCTCCTCTGTGTAAGAAATGAAAGATTCACATGCCTGGAGGTTGGGAACGCCCACTGACAGCAGGTGTTCAGTAATTAGAAAAGAGGAGGACTGAACTGATGTCTATGTGTTAACCCTATACAGATAGGTAAATACTGTTAATTTGAAAGAAACCATCATATACATGTAAAACAAACAATGGATGTATAGCAATAACATTATGTTATATAGACCAAACGTTCACAGATATTATTAAAAAAAAAAACATGTAAATAGAACCACTAGCAAAAAAGGAAGGATTTTGTATTATCTTATAATGTAACCAATGGTAATATAACCACAATAATAAAATCGTATCGTGTGAATAATAAATAATGGCAAACAGTAAATGCTCATGTATGCCATCAGACCTATATTATAATACAATATGCAGCAGTGGGTATATGACTGGAATACATTGATCTAAATGCACTGTGTGAATGGTGTTTAATAATATTGAGTACCCGATATAAACTAAAATCCTCTGCATATCATGCAGAGGAGCTGAGCATATGCATGAATATCTCCATATTGTATAGATTGAATTCAACTGCACGTAGTGAAAGAAAATGCTACATTGAATAAATAATAAACGAATACATAGTAATGATATAATAATATAATGTTATGTACCGTATTTTTCGCCCTATAGGACGCACCGGCGTATAAGACGCACCCAATTTTTAGGGGCAAAATCTAAAAAAATAAAGATTTTGAACCCAATAGTGGTCTTCAACCTGCGGACCTCCAGATGTTGCAAAACTACAACTCCCAGCATGCCCGGACAGCCGTTGGCTGTCCGGGCATGCTGGGAGTTGTAGTTTTGCAACATCTGGAGGTCCGCAGATTGAAGACCACTGCATAGGAGGTAATACTCACGTGTCCCCGCCGCTCCGGACCCGTCACCGCTGCCCTGGATGTCGCTCCATCGCTGTCGCCGTGTCCCCATCGTTCTGGAGCATCTCTGCTGCCGGCCGGGTATCCTCGCTCTCCGTCGACACCATCACGTTGTTACGCACGCCGACGCACGTACGCGACGACGTGATGACGAGGAAGGAGAGCGCCGGCCATACAGGGGATCCCTGAACGGAGAAGACACCGAGGAGGCAGGTAAGGTCCCCCCCGGTGTCCTGTAAGCACTAACCCGGCTATTCAGTCGGGCTGTTCGGGACCGCCGCGTTGAAATCGCGGCGGTCCTGAACAGCCCGACTGAACAGCCGGGTTAGTGTCACTTTCCCTTCAGACGCGGCGGTCAGCTTTGATCGCCGCGTCTGAAGGGTTAATACAGGGCATCACCGCGATCGGTGATGTCCTGTATTAGCCGCGGGTCCCGGCAGTTGATGGCCGCAGGGACCGCCGCGATAGGGGTGTATTCGCCGTATAAGACGCACCGACTTTTTCCCCCCAGTTTTGGGGAAGAAAAAGTGCGTGTTATACGGCGAAAAATACGGTATATATTAAAGAATTTTGCATATCATATAGCACATACCAGATATATCTATCGTAAAACTACTATGGAGAAGATGTATCCATATGTCTGAGCAATTGTATATATGTAATCACAGTGTGAACAGCAATGGATCCCAGTCACATGGCAAGTATCTATGTTTATACAAATTTTAGTGTGAATACTACCCAACACTGGTGGATACTTTGTGTGCAGGCAGACACACCCACATGCCTTTGTATCAGTGCAGCTGCAATTAAATGAATGGCAAAAGTTTCCCACTCAGTAAGGCTGGGTTCACAATACGTTTTTCAACTACGGTTCCCGCATATGTTTTCTATCAAAAACCGTATGGGAAAAAATCTGATGGAACAGTATGGGAAAAAGTAAACCGTATGCGTTTTTAAACAGTATACTGTTTTTAAAAGTGCATACTGTTCCGTCCATTTCTATTTAAAAAAAAATAAACATACGTTTTGGAAAATTCAGTCCATTTTTAATGGGAGGGGTCTTTGGTGGGGACTTTAGGATGCAAATGCGCATGTGCAAAGAAAAAACGCATACGGTTTTGTTGTACGGAACCGTTTATATGTGCGTTTTCCATCGACGTCCATGTAAAAAAAAAAGTTGTTATAACTGGAGTCAAAACCGTGGTTGAACACGGTTTGGAGTACTGTTAAAAACCGTATTGCAAGCAAACCGTGCGCAACCGTGTGCATCAGGGTGCATCCAGTTTGCAATGCTTTGTCTATGTATATGGTTTTCAAGACCGTTCCATACGTTTTCACTAATGAAAATGTATGGGGGAACCGTAGTTGAAAAACGTAGTCACCCAGCCTAATGGAAAGTCAAACAGGCTGCCATATTAATGCACTTTTACTGTGTGAACAATGACCATATTATGTGCTGCATATTATATTATAATATAGGTTTGATGGCATACATGAACATTTACTGTTTGCCATTGTTTATTATTCACACGATACGATTTTATTATTGCGGTTATATTACCAATGGTTACATTATAAGAATACAAAATCCTTCCTTTTTGGCTAGTGGTTCTATTTCCATGTTTTTTTTATAATATCTGTGAACGTTTGGTCTATATAACATGTAACATGTAACATGTTATTGCCATACATCCATTGTTTGTTTTACATGTATATGATGGTTTCTTTCTAATTAACAGTATTTACCTATCTGTATAGGGTTAACACATAGACATCAGTTCAGTCCTCCTCTTTTCTAATTACTGAACACCTGCTGTCAGTGGGCGTTCCCAACCTCCAGGCATGTGAATCTTGCATTTCTTACACAGTATATAAGGAGCTTAGATGTGGCTTTTTCATGCGCCATGACTAAGAACCATATGGTTTGAAACGCGGCGGTGTTTCATCTATGCTTTTAATTCTCACCATCTCATTGATTTTTAAAGACTGAAATACATTTTTTGTGTTTTTATACCGTCATTCTATATTTTTCAGGGGAGCTGGATTTCCTTTTCCTTCCTGGATTCTATTCCTATTTTTATACTATTTTGGTTTTTGTAATAGCTGTACATGTTTGGTAGCAGGTGAAACTACAGTCAAAATTTTAGAGTTGGCTTATGTAATGAATTTGGTATTCAAACTATGACAAAAACATAAAACCACCATCAATATGACTTTAAAGTCTACAATCGGTGTCCGTCCAGACGTTGCACCTAAGTTCACCTGAAATTGCTGTGAGTTCTTGCTACATCCTCTTATTCTTTAGTGATCCATATGTGAATCTTCACAAATATTTAAAGCTTCAACCTTCCTAATATGTCATTTGGGATATGTGTCCTCAGGGCCTTTCTACGCTCTCAGTGATTGTTCTGTGTATTGACCAATTATCTATCATTTACCTAATGATATGTGTCTTTACTTAAGACTTTTATTGTGGTAGCAAGAAAGTAATTAACCCCTTCAGGTGTTTTATTTAACAAAAAGGTGTTCTTAGTATGTGACACATTAGTGATTCATGTGAAATATCTCAAGCAATTGATGAGGTTGCACCCAGCATTCCCCCTATCCACGATCCTACAGCAGAGATTGTACACAGTCTCCAGTTCATTGTATAATGTAGTGGTTTACAGATGGTCACGTATCAGTCATAAAGCATCACATTCAACATTCATTATTCCCAAGAGAATAATAAATATTGTGGGTGACATTTAGTTAGTGCAGTTGTTTAAATACACCACACTTATTTAAAGCTAAGCTACAGCGCATGCATCTTCGTGTTTATGGCTGCCTGTTGCATTGGTGTAGAAATCTAAGCCAGCTTCAAGCTGGCATAGATTTTTGCGATTTTTAGTCGCAAATCAGGTTTACAGTTGCATGTGAGGAGGGCACGGCCCCGGCACATCCTGTCTCTATGTGAAACTGTGCCCCCTTCCAGGATACTTCTCTCTCCCCTGACACAAGCAGTGTATTTGTTCAAAAGTAGCACATTCATGTGTGGCCTCTGGTACTGGAACACCACATATGCACTAAAAAACTATTTAAAATCTGCACCCTTTGAGCAAATACTTAAAGGAAAACTGTCAGCCTGTTCACCCAGACTAAACCCAATACACTGGGTTTTAGTGTGGGTGAACAAGAGTCCAACAATGGGTCACTTACTTCAATATGTCCAGTAGGTCCTGAGATATGTCCCCCAGAAGATTCTCAGCTAAATTGAGTGCACAGGGGGCGGGGCTTCGATGGCTCAGTTTACATATTAATTGCCTGTGACTCCACATTCTAGTTAATTGGAGTCACAGACAATGAATATGTAAATTGAGCTGCCATAGTCCTGCCCCCCTGTGCACGATTCACTGAATTTAGCAGAGGATCTTCTGGGGGACATATCTCAGGACCTATCTGACATATTTAAGTAAATGACCCCTCATTGAACTCCTGTGCACCTATGCAAAAATCCAGTGTAGTGGGATTAGTGTGGGTTAACAGGCTGATAGCTTTCCTTCAAACAACACTACACATGTGCCCTGCAAAGGATGAAGGGTATATTAATACCACTAACCAAACTTCCATATCATTTTCTTATATAATACAAATAAAAGTTATGTTTTAGTTGGGGTTCATAAACGGGGAGTTTTGTGCCCTTTGGGAATTTGATTATTAGTTTTGAGCAAAAAAGCCACTGGTTTGACTTAGTAAATGTCCTCCTATATGTATACATCTCAGAATTCTGTTGTCAATTAAGGATGAGCGAATCGAATCTGACCAATCCGAATTCGTTACGAATTTCAGGAAAAATTCGATTCGCAATTAATGTAAATATGGCTGCGATTCTATCACGCGAATCGCTTCTTTAAAATGGCGGATCCACATGTGAGGACATGGGGCAAGGAACTCTGGGAAGGCAGGAAGAACAGTAGGTGGGATGACCCTGAACCACATGCAGGATGCAGCCTATCAGCAGCCAGTCACCCCTTTGAGAAGTGTACATGGGTGACAGAAGGATGTAGAGGAGAATACATGGGTGACAGAGGGCTGTAGAGGAGTGTACATGGGTGACAGAAGGGTGTAGAGGAGTGTACATGGGTGACAAAGGGGTGTAGAGGAGTGTACATGGGTGACAGAAGGGTGTAGAGGAGTGTCCATCGGTGGCAGAGGGGTGTAAAGGGGTGTACATGGGTGACAGAGGGGTTTACATCAGTGACAGGGGTGTAGAGGAGTGTACATGAGTGACAGAAGGGTGTAGAGAAGTGTACATGGGTGACAGAGGGGTGTAGAGGAGTGTACATGGGTTACAGAAGGGTGTTGAGGAGAGTACATGGGTGGCAGAGGGGTGTAAAGGGGTGTACATGGGTGACAGAGGGGTGTACATCAGTGACGGGTGTAGAGGAGTGTACATGGGTGGCAGAGGGGTGTGGAGGAGTGTACATGGGTGGCAGAGGGGTGTAGAGGAGTGTACATGGGTTACAGAAGGGTGTTGAGGAGAGTACATGGGTGGCAGAGGGGTGTAAAGGGGTGTACATGGGTGACAGAGGGGTGTACATCAGTGACAGGGGTGTAGAGGAGTGTGAATGGGTGGCAAAGGGGTGTGGAGGAGTGTACATGGGTGGCAGAGGGGTGTAGAGGAGTGTACATGGGTGACAGAGGGGTGTAGAGGAGTGTACATGGGTGGCAGAGGGGTGTAGAGGAGTGTACATGGGTGACAGAGGGGTGTAACGGGGTGTACATGGGTGACAGAGGGATGTAAAGGGGTGTACATGGGTGACAGAGGGGTGACAGAGGGGTGTACATGGGTGACGGGGGCGTCGGGTGGACAGGAGTGACAACTGACAAGGTGGTGACAGGGGTGACAAAGGGACAGAGGGGTGTACATGGGTGACAAGGATGTGGTCAGAGGGGTGGACAATGGGGGGTGAACATGGGTGACACGGGGATGGACAGGGATGACAGAGGGGTGGACAAGGGTGACAAGCGGTTAAAAGAGGGGTGGACTGGGGTGACAGAGGGGGGAATAGGAGGGGTGGACATAGGTGACAAGTGTAGACTGGGAGGTGGTCAGAGGGGTGGACAGGGGGGGGGATGAACATGGGTGACAGGGGGATGGACAGGGGTGACAGAGGAGTGGCCAAGGTGGATATGAATGACAGGAGGGTGGACACGGGAGATATGTGGGTAAACAGGGATGACAGGAGGGTGGACAAGGATGACAAGGGGGATAAAAGAGGGGGGACAGAAGGGTGAATAGGGGGGTGGACATGGGTGACAGGGGGTAGACTGGGGGGTGAATATGGATGACAGGGATGGACAGGGGGGTGGACTAGATGGACATGGATGACAGGAGGATAAATATGGGTAAGGGGGGAGGATGGACATGGGTAAGAGGGGGATGATGGACATGGATGAGAGGGGGGTGGACATGGGTGAGAGGGGGGTGGACATGGGTGAGGGGGGGATGGACATGGGTGAGAGGGGGGGATGGACTTGGGTGAGAGGGGGGGATGGACATGGGTGAGAGGGGGAGATGGACATGGGTGAGAGGGGGAGATGGACATGGGTGAGAGGGGGGATGGACATGGGTGCGGGGGGAGATGGACATGGGTGAGGGGGCGGGGGTTGGATATGGTACAGTACCTTAAGCAAGCCATTTTTCTTCCCCATTCTTCCCCTCTCCGGCAGGGCACCAACCCAGGGCTCCGGCAGGGCAAGCATTCACTGTGCCGCAGGGGGGAGGGGGACGCTGGGGCACTGGTCACTACGCCGGCCTGGCGCAGCTTCCACATACTTCCCCTCTCTAGGCTGCAGGGGGAAGCTAAGGGACGCTGGAGGACGTAGGGGTACGCTGAGGCCTAGACCAGCAGCCCCTGATCATGTGATTCCTCATCCTCCATGTGACTTATTACATGACGGTGACATCATCGCAGATCCTGTTCCAGCCTCAGGCGCACGCAAAGCGCACACAAACTTTCCTCCCCCTGCGGCGCCAGGGAGGGAAATAAAAAATAAAAAAATTATAATTTTGACAATAAAATCCCGCGGCACACCGGCTGACATGGGTGATAGAGGGGTGTAAAGTGGTGTACATGGGTGACAGAGGGGTGTAAAGGGGTATACATGGGTGACAGAGGGGTGTAAAGGGGTGTACATGGATGACAGAGGGGTGTAGGGGGGCGTCAGGGGTGACAGGGGTGGACAGGTTGGGAATCACTGGCCTAGATACTAGATACTGTGAAAGGACAGGCAAAAGTACTCACTGGCTGGTGTTGTACACAAATACTTTTTTAAGCATACTGTACTGTAGCACATTTTTCTCCCCTCATAAGTGCATACCACATGCGTACATCTAAGTGGTGTACTATTTTGTTCCTGTTAAAGTCTCAAGGGCCTAGATACTGTGAAATGCCAGGTAAAAGTACACACCAGCTGGTGTTGTAGACAAATACTGTTTTAAGCATGGTGGAGCGTATTGTACTCCCCTCATATATGCACTAAGTATGTCAGGCAGAGAGGTGGCAGAGGCCTAAATTCATCAGGCAGAGGTTGCAGCAGACTAGGGTCGAGTGGCAGCAGGAGTCACAGCGAGAGTCCTTAGCTCCCGGTATCAGCTAGCGGTCGTGTCTCAACTAGCAACCCATCTGCCGTCATAAATTGGTTAACTCGGTCATCCACTTCATCCCAAGTGACATCTGACACCCCCAGTCAACAGTCAGTGGGTTGTATAGCAATTATTCGTTTAAATTATATGAAATATAATTTACGTCACATGCTGATTACAAATGTCGGGTGTGATGTGGAATCTAGGAAGATGATAAAAATGAGAATACATGAGAATATTTGGATGTACTCGCAATAGCTTGATGCTCATGGATAATGGATCCTTTAGCCTGGATTTGGGCCCTACTGATTGCTGCTAGTCCCCCCTAGGATTAAACATTCTTTTGTTATGACACTGGATGGAGTTTTCTTCAACCTCTTTGGTATGTGGAAGACATTAACCTATCTGATATGGACAACCCAGGGGTTGATGGACTTTTTTGTAGCCATCCCCCTACACACACTACAATAAAATCCATGGATGTGGACTCCGTTATGGAGACCTTGGACTTTACTTATTTAAAAAGAAGAGGACGCCACTTGCCCAGTCTGGATAATCATTACATTTTGAATATTAATGTTATGTATAGTATCCTAATATTTGTTGATTTGAGTATATTGACCTAGTCAGGAGGCCCTTGAGGGTTATACAGACTGCTTAGATTAAGGGGATACTGGACCATCCTTTATCCGCATGAGATACCAGGTATGATACATCAATGGTGACTTCACCTTGTCGTTGATATATATATTTAATTATTGATAATTTATGGAAGCTGTGTTTATTGCATGCATGGTGGGAAGCGATATTGGACGAAGACCTTCACATGTTTGATATCGATTATGATCATGATTGGGACTTGACAGTAATTACATTGACAATTTATTTTAATTAATTATATTATTTATTTACTTCTTCACTTTGCACATTTACCAATATATATGTGTGTGAGTGTGTCTTTACACATACACACACATATATATATCCTTCTGTCATACTTTACTACATGATTGTAGTCAAGCATATATAAATAATATTACAATAATATTTATCAATCATGCACTCAGTCTTTGGATCAAAATATCCATATTACCGTATTTATCGGGGTATACCACGCACCGGCCTATAACACGCACCCTCATTTTACCAAGGATATTTGGGTAAAAAAAGTTTTTTACCCAAATATCCATGGTAAAATGAGGGTGCGTGTGTGCGCGTGTATACCCCGATATACCCCCAGGAAAGGCAGGGGGAGAGAGGCCGTCGCTGCCCGCTTCTCTCCCCCTGCCTTTCCTGGGGTCTAGAGCGCTGCTGTCGGCCCTTTTCACCCCCTGGTTATCGGGGGAGAGAAGGGGCAGCGGCACCCATTGCCAGCACCGCTGCCCCGTTGCCTCCCCCCATCCCCGGTGGCATAATTACCTGAGTCGGGTCCGCGCTGCTGCAGGCCTCCGTCGTGCATCCCCAGCGTCGTTGCTATGACGTCATGCGCCGCGCCTTTCAGCGCATAGCAACGACGCCGGGGACGCACGCCGGAGGCCTGCAGCAGCGCAGACCCGACTCAGGTAATTATGCCACCGGGGATGGGGGGAGGCAACGGGGCAGCGGCACCGGCACCGACAATGGGTGCCGCTGCCCCTTCTCTCCCCCTGGCTGTCGGCGCCGCTTCTCTCCCCCTGGCTATCGGCGCCGGCACCGATAGTCAGGGGGACAGAACGGGCAGCGGCGCCGATAACCAGGGGGTGAGAAGGGCCGGCAGCAGCGCTCTAGACCCCAGGAAAGGCAGGGGGAGAGAAGCGGGCAGAGACGGCCTCTCTCCCCCTGCCTTTCCTGGGGGTGTATCGGCGTATAACACGCACACAGACTTTAGGCTAAAAATTTTAGCCTAAAAAGTGCGTGTTATACGCCGATAAATACGGTATATATAACAATACACATAGACACGTAGTTAGTTTATATTATATTAATTTAATAATTATTATTATTACTTTGATTATATGTAGCATTAGCATGAATTATTTTGATACTCTTGCACTTATTTCACACTACTGATCACACATGTGTGCGTGTACACACGCACATACATACATGTCTCTATATATATCTATTCACTTTCTCTTTATTTATCCACTCATTATTTATGACAAATAATATATATTTTCTATCCCTTATTTTTCATTATTAATGTATTTATTCTTTATTATTTATATTTCATTATTTTCATTTATTGATTTTTCATTTTCAATTTAAATTTTTACTTTATATTTATTATTATTTTTTATTTATTTTTTAATTTTTATTATTATATATTTTTTATGTTTTATAATTTATTTATTTATCACTTTATATTTTTTATATATTGATATAAATTTTTTCATCATATTCTTTTATCATTTTTTCATATTATTCTATGTATACACATATGTATATATATTGTGCATTTCTTATTTATTACTTACGTAATATTTTTCATATATTATTTATATACATATATATATTGTTTATTCCCAATTATCTATTCTATATATAATGTCTATATCATGTGACGGGCCCGTTCATTGACCATCATCATGCATCTATATTACAGTTTTCATTATTGAGTCTAAATTGTGTTAATTACATTGTGATGTACTTACCTGGTGTCCTGACATACGGGGTGCGCATGCGCTAAGGTACAATAAAGTTTCTAACATGTGATCACATGACGCCTCACGTGACCGACCGGTCACGTGGGACGCACTTACTGCCGGGTGCGGCATTATCGCGCATGACAGCCATTATTAAGGAGAAGAGATCATGTGACCACTAGGTGGTCACATGATTTGTACTTCTCGTGACGCACGCATAGCGGAAGTGGATGGCGGAGGCGGAAGTCCACGCCGGCTCCACTACACACAGCGTGACTGACCCTTGATGTACTCACCTGACAGGTATTACTTAGTTTATTATGCTGATATATAAGACCCTAAGGACAGGTGGACTACAACCACCCTGAGGAAGTCACAAACGGTGACGGAACGCGTGGGGCTTAGGGGTCCCGTCCCGCCATTTACTATTTCGGCTCCTTTGTTCTGTGGTCGCTATGCACTGGTGATATGAATCTAATTTTTTTTCTTTACCACATTGTGTATTCATTTCATTTGGTGTTAAGTTCATTTGATTTGGTGAAAAGATTAATGTTGCATGTGTATCATTTTATCAGTTAGCACCACTACTTGAGCCATTATATCTTATCACAGAGGGACGGAACTTTGGTGAGAAGCGGGTTCATGGCCCCTCTCCCATGTTGTAGAGGTTGCTCGATTTAGAGCTTTTTAAGTGATTTTAGCCCTTTTTGTCTTTTTTGCATTTTTTATGTGATACCTAATAAAATTTGTTATATATATGAATATTGATCTTGTGGTGTGCACTCTTTACAGTAATCCTTACCCTTGTATAGCATGCTGATTACAGGTGTCACTATTAGAATCACTGCCGCAGAGCGTCTGGATGTGGCAGCAGGGTCGGGAGACCATATGGCATCACAATGGAAGAGATTAAATAGATGTTTTAAAGGGGTATTCCAGGAAAAAACTTTTATATATATATATATATATATATACATATATATATATATATATATATATATATATATATATATATATATATATAAATATCCAATAAGAACAGCACCTCCAGAAATGTCAAGAAAAAAAGAAATTGGGGTGCCCGCATATTCTGAACCTTGGTCCACTGGTTCCTTAATGCATACAAAAATATAGAAGCAGCACACCACAGGTAGAGTTCAAAAGAACGGTGAATTTATTCCATGATGTGAGAGACTACGTTTCTCCAGCCTCACGCTGGCTTTCTCAACTGGCTTCAGAAAGTTAAACAGATTTGTATATTACTTCTATTAAAAAATCTTAATCCTTTCAATAATTATCAACTGCTAAAGTTGAGTTGTTGTTTTCTGTTTGGCAACAGTGCTCTCTGCTGACATCTCTGCTTGTCTCGGGAACTGCACAGAGTAGAAGAGGTTTGCTATGGGGATTTGCTTCTAAACTGGGCGGTTCCTGAGACAGGTGTCATCAGAGAGCACTTAGACAGAAAAGAACAACTCAACGTCTGCAGCTCATAAGTACTGAAAGGATTAAGAATTTTTAATAGAAGTAATTTCCAAATCTGTTTCACTTTC
Source organism: Hyla sarda (assembly GCF_029499605.1). Lineage (NCBI taxonomy): Eukaryota > Metazoa > Chordata > Amphibia > Anura > Hylidae > Hyla > Hyla sarda. The sequence goes on along the minus strand of NC_079192.1, from coordinate 60,355,586 downwards.
TTGAGCCAGTTGCCTCTGTGTGAACAGTACAGCAGGCATGCAAGGTCTGAAACATGTTTCAGACCTTGCATGCCTGCTGTACTGTTCACACAGAGACATATACACAGTGTAGGGTCCGTCCCAGAATGAGGTCACCTTACCGTGGTGGGACGGTCCACGCTATTTGGAGCCAAATATGCAAGATAAGTACCTCATATTTTCATAGTTTCATATCTTCATTTATTGCATTACAGCTGTATAGCTTTTCATGTTCTATCTATATACTCATGTTTTATCTATATACTCATGTTTCATCTATATCTTTGTGCTCGCAGTGTGCTGCTGTATTTTCCTGTTGCTGTATATATATATATATATATATATATATATATACATATATATATATATATATATATATATATATATATATATATATATAAGTTTTTCCTGGATAACCCCTTTAACCCCTTAAGGACTCAGCCCATTTTGGCCTTAAGGACTCAGACAATTTAATTTTTACGTTTTCAATTTTTCCTCCTTGCCTTCTAAAAATCATAACTCTTTTATATTTTCATCCACAGACTAGTATGAGGGCTTGTTTTTTGCGCGACCAGTTGTCCTTTCTAATGACATAACTCATTATATCATAACATGTATGGTGCAACCAAAAAACACTATTTTTGTGGGGAAATTAAAACAAAAAACGCAATTTTTCTAATTTTGGAAGGTTTCGTTTTCACGCCGTACAATTTATGGTAAAAATGACGTGTGTTCTTTATTCTGAGGGTAAATACGATTAAAATGATACCCATTATTACATACTTTTATATTATTGTTGCGCTTAAAAAAAATCACAAACTTTTTAACCAAATTAGTACGTTTATAATCCCTTTATTTTGATGACCTATAACTTTTTATTTTTCCGTATAAGCGGCGGTATGGGGGCTCATTTTTTGCGCCATGATCTGTACTTTTTTTATACCACATTTGCATATAAAAAACTTTGAATACATTTTTTATAATTTTTTTTTAATAAAATGTATTAAAAAAGTAGGAATTTTGGACTTTTTTTTTTTTTAGTTCACGCCGTTAACCTTACGGGATCATTAACATTTTATTTTAATAGTTCGGACATTTATGCACGCGGCGATACCAAATATGTTTTCTAAAAAAATGTTTTTTACGCTTTTTGGGGGTAAAATAGGAAAAAACTGACGTTTTACTTTTTTATTGGGGGAGGGGATTTTTCACTTTTTTTTTACTTTTACATTTTTTTTAATTTTTTTTTACACTTGAATAGTCCCCATAGGGGACTATTCATAGCAATACCATGATTGCTAATACTGATCTGTTCTATGTATAGGACATAGAACAGATCAGTGTTTTCGGTCATCTTCTGCTCTGGTCTGCTCGATCACAGACCAGAGCAGGAGACGCCGGGAGCCAGACGGAGGAAGGAGAGGGGACCTCCGTGCGGCGTTATGAATGATCGGATCTCCGCAGCAGCGCTGCGGGCGATCCGATCATTCATTCAAATCGCGCACTGACGCAGATGCCGGGATCTGTATTGATCCCGGCACCTGAGGGGTTAATGGCGGACGCCCGCGAGATCGCGGGCGTCGGACATTGCCGGCGGGTCCCTGGCTGCGATCAGCAGCTGGGATCAGCCGCGCATGACACGGGCATCGCTCCGATGCCCGCGGTTATGCTTAGGACGTAAATGTACGTCCTGGTGCGTTAAGTACCACCGCACCAGGACATACATTTACGTCCTGCGTCCTTAAGGGGTTAAGTAAATTTTAATTTAATTCAATCTTAATTTATTTAAATTTTTTTAAATCCTTTTTGAGGACCCTTTGGAGGGCAAGTCTGGTGACAGCAGTCATGGTTATTCCAGCTCCAAGTAGTGGAAGTGTTAAAAGTTTTTAAGTAGAAGAAAATTACAAATCTGGATAAAAAATTTTGAAACCAACTGGTGGCAAAACATTAATCTCTGAGTTCCCTTCACTCAGATTTATGAAACGGACTGTTGCAGAAATTTCTACAACTTAAACTGTCCACCCTTGATGACCTTGTCACGTATAATACTACTTTTTTTTATAGCACTTTTATTAAAGATTTTAGTGTTTTTTTGAAGTTTGTGTTTTTTGCACTTGCATGTTCTGTAATCAGGGCTGTAGCTCTGATGAGGCGACTGAGGTGATCGCCTCAGGTGAGCTGTGGCAAGGGGGCGCAAGGGGGGTCAAACACATTACACTGAGGCTTTGATTCCCAATCAGGGTGCCAGGACACTCTGGTAGGAAATATAACACTAACATTTTTTGATTTTTCTGCCCAGGCCTGCGCACCCATGAGTCACAGGCATGCAGGCCAGGCGGGAGGGTAGTCTGTGTGCAGTGCCAGAATGGTTGATGCTGCAGCTCCAATCCTCGTGTATCCTCCCTCTCCTGTGGAGCTGCTCTGGACTCTGGATTCTCCCTGATCCCTCAGCAGAATTATGTGGATGGAGGAAAGTAGCAGGGGCAGCGTTGACAGAGGCCTACTCAGCTTCAGGTAGTGAACCCCCACCCTTCTTTCACTCCTCTACACCTCTCTGTCACCCATCATAACCTCTTTGTAACCCCTGAACACCCCTCTGTTATCCCGTACACCCCTCTATCAACCCTCTACACCCCTCTGTCACCCCTGTATGCCCCTCTGTCACCCATGTACACCCCTCTGGAAAAGTTTCCCATAGCAACTAATCAGATTTATTATTTCATTTTGCAAAGGCCTTGTTAAAAATGAAAGAAGCATGCTGATTGGTTGCTATGGGCAACTGGGCAACTTTTCCTCTGTACAGATTTTGATAAATCTCCCCCCTTGTGCGTTGTGGGAAGGCTGGTGGCATTGTGTTCAGAGGAGGCTGGAATCATTTGTAGGGAAAAGGGGAGGATAATGCTGGAAAAGTGCAGAGCCTAATACTAATGTGTTTGTGTTGCAGGTTCTGGCCAAGAGTTTGGGCTGGAACAGATTATCATGATGTTCTGTGCCAGATGGGGAAGAAGTAAAGAAGAGAATGACTCTGATCAGTGAATATGTCATTTGTGAGTCGCTGCATAAAACTGTACTGTAATCTACATAAGAAACATTTAAAAAATTATTCGGTAAGGGTGTCCTGATAATTTTTTTTTCCAAGGGGTGCCCCAAGCTAAAATGCGTGTGGGTTTGGGGCACAATTTTCTGTTCTTGCCTCAGGAGCAAAAAGAGCTAGCTACAGCTCTGTCTGTAATGCACATCACATCATGTAACAATGTTTAGCACTTATCTGATCGCTCTTATAATCCTAATTTATTGGGCATTGTGGGAAGGCTGGAGTCACTTGTAGGGAAAAGCCTAATACTAATAATGTTTGTGTTGCAGGTTCCATGATGTACTATGCCAGATGGGGAAGAAAAAAAAAAGAGAATGGGGGAGGGGCACACTTTTCTGTTCCCACCTCAGGAGCAAAAAGAGCTAGCTACAGCTTTGTCTGTAATGCACATCATGTAACAATGTTTAGCAATTATCTGATCGTCTTGTAGTTTGCATACTTTGTTTTAAGACTTTTTATAGTTTATGAAAAGTTACTTGTAAATTTTGAAATAAAATTTCATAGAATTTAACCCCTTAAGGACTGACCCCTTTTTCGCAATTCTGACCACCGTCACTTTACGAATTAATAACGCAAAAACGCTTTTACCTAATATTCTGATTCTGCAATATTTTTTTTTGTGACATATTCTACTTTATTTTGGTGGCAAATTTTCAGCATTACTTGCATCCTTTTTTGGTGAAAAATCCCCAAATTTTATGAAAATGTTGAAAATTTTGCATTTTTCTAACTTTGAAGCTCTCTACTTGTAAGGAAAATGGATATTCCCAATAAATTTTATTTTTATTCACCAATATAATATGTCCACTTTATGTTGGCATCATAAAATGGACATATTTTTGCTTTTTGAAATAATTAGAGGGCTTCAAAGTAGAGCAGCAATTTTCAAAAATGTCATGAAAATTGCTAAATCTGAAGGGACAGATGCTACAGAACTACAACTCCCAGCATGCCTGGGCAGTCAAGGCATGCTGAGAGTTGTAGTTTAGCAACATCTGGAGGGCTACCTTCTGGGCACCACTGTAACAGTGGTCTCCAAACTGTGACCCTCCAGATGTTGCAAAACTACAACTCCCAGCATGCCCTTTGGCTGTCTGGGCATGCTGGGAGTTGCAGTTTGGCCTTCCTAGTGGTTGCCACAGTAAAGATCACTTTACTTTCACTTTCAATCCCCCCCCCCCACAGTAGTTTCCTTACCTGAGCCAGGATTTAGCAGTCTCCAGAGAAGAACGGGGGGTCCCCAGGCATCTTCTCCTGCAGGTACCGGCCTCCATCTTCTGTCCATGTTCCCCTCGACATCCAGGGGTGGGCAGAATGGGGGTTGCCATGGCAACCCACTGTCCTGCTCTGCCATTGGTCAGAATCAGTTCTGACCAATGGCAGGGGATAGGAGGAGATCGCAGCACTGCGACCTCACTCCTAGCCCTCAGGATGATCGGAGCTGTCCCTGACAGCTCCGATCATCGATATTTTCCAGGTGAGCGGGTCACCAGAAACCCGATCAGCCCGGAATAGCAGAAAATCGCATGTCTGAATTGACATGCGATTTTCTGCGATCGCCGACATGGGGGGGTCTCAGGACCCCCCTCGGCGATGTCCCGGGATGCCTGCTGAATGATTTCAGCAGGCATTCCAGTCCGGTCCCCAACCGGCTAGCGGCGGGGACCGGAATTCCCACGGGCGTATGCATACGCCCCACGTCCTTAAGGACTCGGGATGCAAGGCGTATGCATATGCCCGGCGTCCTGAACAGGTTTAATAAATAATTTTGATCCATAAAAGCCAGCTAAGAAGTCCAGAACAGAAGGTAACTCTTGGTAATTCTCATGGTATGAAGGACATTTCCACAAGAATCTGCATGTCATACTGAATAACAGTATTATTTCACTAACCCAGCACACACTCTATGTGTGTTACAGCAGGGCAAAGTGTATTACACCCCTATTGAGGCTCTCTGTAGGCCAGAAATAGCCATTTTTAATAGCAATTCACCGTAAATAAATTTGGAACAAAAATAATCTTTGGGGAAAATTCGGCGAATCGGCCAAATCGAATTTTTCAAAAATCCACTCATCTCTATTGTCAATACATTAACCCATTAAATGGGTACTCTGCCCCTAGAAATCTTATCTCCTATCCAAAGGATAAGGGATAAGATGTCTGATCACAGGGGTCCGGCAATCTCGATTGTGGCAGCCCAGACATCTGGTGAAGAGAGTGAACTTCGCTCCATGAAGGATGACTGGCGATGCCGGGCGGAGGCTCAAAACGTTGTGGTAATGCCCCACTCGTTTGATTATTGTGTCCGTATATATTAGCATATCTAGTGTCCATTAATTTCTTGGCAGAAGTTTCTCTACTGGGAAATTCCAGAGTTCTCTGTTCGTCAGATATTTTGTCTTTCTACTCCTGCATGGAGTCATCCCAAGGCCTCCATCGTAGTCACGAGCAGATAGCAATCTGATGTATATGGGTTAAGGGGTAGGTAACAGATATATTTTTCCAGCAACAATGGCATATTAGTATTAGTATATTGATCAGACATTAGAAACATAAGGGTCATCCCTATCACAACCAGAAATGAAAGTGGATTTTTGTGATCGGCAGCCATTTTAGGGGGGATGATTCAGCATTCTCCTCAAAAAGCAGTAGGAATAGTTAGAGGAAGGATATGTTTTGAAGAAGTTAAAATCTGCTTCACAGATGACAGCAACAGTTGGGAAAGAGATCTGCTGGGATTTGGTTTAAATAATTTTTATTGGATTTTTTTTGAGAAATTTACAACGAAGGAAAGATTGGCCAAAGAAAACAACGTGGCCAAGGAACAATACATAACAAATATAACACAGTTATATAAATATTACTAAAGCAATCACTCAGCTGTATGTAGAAATATTAATTTGCAGAATCATGTCTTTGGATGTTGCGGATATTTGAGAGACAAGCACTAAGTCCAGAAGGTTGGTGAATGCAGTGAGAGAAAACTGCAGCTGTACTGGCCTGGTTATCAGCGTTTTAAGGATAAGCCTGAAGCCTCTCCCCTGTTCCACAACAGGGCACCCTGTCTTCTTACTTAGAGTAAAGGCCTTGTGGTCCGGTGGTGGACATTCACACAGCTCAGTCTATTTCAGTGACACTTTGGAGCAGGACTTTGTAAGGGCCCCATCTCTTCTATATGCACCAACAGCTGTTAGGGCGAAGAAAACCGGTGGATCTGGTTGGCCGCAGGTGTGCGTGTGGGTGGGTAAGGAAGATCCATACTTTCAGTTCTTTGTGTTATATTATTGCATTATGTTATGCCTGTTTTTTAATTTTCTGCTTACCATATAAATTTAGTTCAAGTTAGGCTGTGTCAGCTATGTTCCCAGTGGGACTGCACATCCCTACCCTGGATGCCTCACTGAGTGGATGCACTGCCGCAAATATGCACCCCAGTTCCCAGAAAGCGGAGTCTCAGTATCCGCCTGTCGGCCTTTGGTCAGAGAAGTGGAATAAAAGACCCCAAAGACACTAGGGGACACCCCCCAAAACCCAGTTACAAAGGCATCATGCTCATGTTCTAGCTCCAAGAAGGACTATTGTCTTAGCTGGAAGAGAATAACGCAGAACAACGGTCCCTCTGCATACACTAATCTCTTCAGTGACCTACAGTTGGACTTAATGCTATCCCATCACCATATTGGGTATCCTGCTTCAAATATCTTTGAATAAAAAGTATAAGAGTTGCATCACAGTAAGCCAACATGTGTAGGCCTTCAACAGTAAAGTACAAGCTAACTGGACTGTATCCTGTCTGCACCTTGTCTGCAGATGCATCTAAAGTAAGTTTCCCCCAAGAAAGAGGTACCAGTGTTACACTTAGTAATCAAACATGAATACACTTTATTGAGATAATTACAAATACCACACAATAAAGAGAAAAGAACAGAAGGAGAGCGACTCTGTATAATGGTGGTACCAGTATTAGGGGTCTGCGGCAGTTGTCAGGGTCCAGTTACTCCGTAATACCTGCGGGGTGCATGCGTCTAGATAAAGTATCAATATGTAACAATAAAAGAATGCAGCATTCACTCACCGCAACAACAGCATCGATGTTCCCGGCTGGAAGGGATCGCGGGCCGGCGTCTTCAGGACTTCAGGAGCGCTCAGAGGCTACAACCAGCTTGTTTCACGCGCTGATCTAAGATAATTACAAATACATTTAAAACCACTTAAAATGAAGTCATATAGGCACACAAGATGAAATCTACAGAGAATAAGGTGATTGTATCTATAGGTACAGTTAAAGTGCAGTAATACAGAGCAAACAGTACACAAATTGACCAATCTCAATAAACAGACAATAATATGCTCTGGTGTCCATCTGGGCACATGGTAGGTATATTGCGGAGCTTTTTTTTTTTTTTTTTTTTCATTAAAAATTTTTTTTTGCCGTATGTTGTTACTATGCACATTCCCTAATCCAATAGTGTTACTTGTATTCAGATTATTGTCTATTTATTAGGATTGTGCAATTTGTGTACTGTTTGCATTGTATTACTGCACTTTAACTGTACCTATAGATACCATCACCTCATTCTCTGTAGATTTCATCTTGTGTGCCTATATGCCTTCATTTTAAGTGGTTTTAAATGTATGTGTAATTATCTCAATAAAGTTTTTTCATATGTGATTATTAAGTGTAACACTGGTACCTTTTTCTTGGGTGTATCTTGTTAGTTTGGTCCAGTACACGGCAGGTTTATATTGCCGTCTATACTGTATATGTGTAACTGCATCTACAGTAACTTCACATATAAAAAGCACAGTGGACATTCTCCATTTAGTAGAACTGCTACAAAAGCATTTATTAAAGGGACAGTGACCAAGTATTAATTTATCTGCTCTAAAGACTGTAACATTCCAGGCAGCACCAATAAGATAATTTTATTTAGATTTGCAAAGAAGATTCAGTAAAGTGTTCAAGTTTTTTTTCACATTACCTTAGTGTTTAGGGGCACTTTATTTAAATATTTTTTTATGTTTTGCTACTGTTGCATAAAAACCCCTTAGCGACACAGCCAATTTTGATTCTTTTGCATTTTTTTCTATCCTTGTTTTCCAAATGCAACTTCTTTACTCTTCAACAGCCATAATGGAGATGTATTTATTTTAGTGGAGCTATGTTAGGGCTTATTTTAGGGGGTGCAGTAGTTATTATTAGTACCATATGACTCTTTGATCACCTTTTTGTTCCATGTTGTTGCAAATCTGGAATTTTTATAACCACGGGTGATTTTTTTAATACATTTAAATAATTTCATTTACGCACAACATTTTTTTTAATCATTTTTCTACATGCCTCCTTAACCTCTCTATTCCTGAAACTATACACTGCTGGATTTAATAGAGGAATAATGTAGACATACAGCACTGTTAGAACCTTTCCTTCATGTGGAGAAACTGTTGACTTAGGTCTAAAGTACAAATCAAATAGTAAAATATAGAACATGCTCACCATGCTGAGGTGAGAAGCACAAGTAGAGAAGGCCTTGTATTTTCCCTTTCTGGAGCGAATCATAAATATAGTAGTGATTATATAAAAGTAAGAAACTAATATCAAAACAAGAGAAGTTGTTACACATAGAAGTCCATGGACTAGGATTGCATTACGTATGTACGAAGCATTACCTATTGCCACAGTTTCCAATGCTTTGATGTCACAAAAGAAATGATTAAGTATATTGAAAGTTCTGTAAGTAGCCATGGCGGTGGGAACTGTTGGAGTAATTGATCCCAGCATCCCTCCAATCCAGGTCCCTGCAGCAGCGATTATACATAGTCTCCGGTTCATAATCATCATGTAATGTAGTGGTTTACAGATGGCCACGTACCGGTCATAAGCCATCACGGTGAGTAGGAAATATTCTGTGTTCCAAAAAGCATCAAAAAAGAAGAGCTGAACCATACACTCCAAAAAGGAAATTTTTCCATTGTTAGTGGCAAATATATGGATCAACTTTGGAGATGTCACCGATGTGTAGACAATGTCAAGAGTAGAAAGGTTACAGAGGAAGAAGTACATCGGGGTGCTAAATAAAGAGCTGGAACTTATAAGTACAATGAGGATCAAATTCCCAACTATTGTCATTATATAGACCAGTAGGAAAAATAAAAAGAGAGGAAACCGCACATTGGGGACATCTGAGAACCCAACTATGAAGAATTCCACCGTGTTATTCTGCTGATCCATTGCCATATAAACAATAATAGTTCAGCAAACACATAAAAGAAGAATACATCAGTTCTGGGGGAGAATTAAACTGACAAATGTGCCCACAAAGCACTGCTGAAGTGATGGCAGCCTTAAGGGATATAACTATCTAAGGTAAATCATATGTGATTTTTGGCAGTGTCTTTTTCAAAATTAAGCATTCCACAGCCTGGGTTCAATGGATTGTTGGGATTCCTTGGAACTTAGTAAGGGTTCGTTTTCCTGTAGGCATGGTCATGGGGTTCTGTGTTCTGTGTACGGGGAAAAAATTAGCCAACCAGAGTCAGCGTTTGACTCTGGTTGGCTCATTGAAAGGAATGGGGTTTGGGCCGGATCCGGCTGGGATGCGGGGGCGGACGGTTTTTGCTCCCCCCCAACTGGATCCAGCACCCGTACTCTACAGACGTATTGTGATCCCACCCTAATAGAGCTACCAAATGATGATTTACGTGCTCATTTACATATTTGGTGTAAGAACTAATGACAGCGATGATAGATGAGGAATAGATAATATTGCTATTTTTCAGTTTACTCTCACTCAATAATAAGTTGTTTAAAACCCCAAAGGGTTCCCTTAAAAACTGCAATTCATCAAAAAAAAATAAAAAAAAAAAATTTAAATTCTGCAATAATCTGCAATAATTTATTTGTTTTGTTTTTCCAATGTGTCTGGACCTAAATCCTTGAAGATTCCTCAATCTTTTTTTCTTTCTTTTTTTAATAAGAAGGAAACACTTCTGACTTATGGGAGTCTTAGCAGGGAGACAGCTTTGTTTCAGAAACTGCAATGTATACAGTGTTTATATCTGTAGAGATGGTTGAAAAGCGAATAAGAAGCCATATTTCATTGTTTCTGGAAAACGCAGATCCTATTTTGTGATACTGGTCCATCCCTGTAATACATTGACCACTGTATGTACTGTATAAGAAGACAGTGAAACAGCTTGGTCATGGCTTTACCTAAAGAAGGTTTTGGTTACTCACAGAATTTTATGTGAATTACAAACCAAACCTCCACATTCCAACCATACATTTGGTAAAAATCTCCAAGGTATGTAGCTGAAGTTTTCAGTGTGTGATGAACAACATAGAATGTTGCTAAGAATTGATGCTGCGGTGTTGTATGCTTTAGACTATTTATTGCCAGTAAATTCCCTCTGGATAACTCTTTTAAGTTCCCTTTGGATTACAGGTAAGAACCTTTTCAGTAATTCCCAGTGGAAACCAGTTATGTGTATTATATAATTAGGTAATACAGAATAATACAATTATATTTCTAATTTATATTTTAACCAAATTGGATTCTTTCTGTGAATTTTTTTCCTAAAACGACTAAGGCTAAAACACATATTGTAGTTCACCAGCATTATTTGTGCTCGGGGCTTCACACTCGTGCTCGTGGTTATATAGATACGCAACTGTATGGAACAACATTAAACTTAACAAAGTAGTCAGATTTGTGCCCAATAACCGCGACAGAGGCCATGCCTTAAGAGGGCATGCCCTATAATGGATACATTGAAAAAAGGGAGGGTTGGGAGGGGTCCGCAAAACATCACGTATGCCTCACCAGCAGGTGCAGGGGTGATATATACCCCCGCCCCTACACACAACTCCTTAACACCCCACCTAGAAGTGTGGGGGGGCAGAAAGTACTCACGCCCCTCACACAAATACAACCTGGTAGGCTTGACACTTGTGATTGGGGCTACACATTCGTGCTTGTGGTTTAATCTATACGCACACACCTGTATGGAACAACATTAAACTTAACAAAGTAGTCAGATTTGTGCCCAATAACCGCGACAGAGGCCATGCCTTAAGAGGTCATGCCCTGTAATGGATACATTGAAAAAAGGGAGGGTTGGGAGGGGTCCGCAAAACATCACGTATGCCTCACCAGCAGGTGCAGGGGTGATATATACCCCCGCCCCTACACACAACTCCTTAACACCCCACCTAGAAGTGTGGGGGGGGGGCAGAAAGTACTCACGCCCCTCACACAAATACAACCTGGTAGACTTAACACTTGTGATTGGGGCTACACACTCGTGCTTGTGGTTTAATCTATACGCACACACCTGTATGGAACAAAATTAAACTTAACAAAGCGGTCAGATTTGTGCCCAATAACCGCGACGGAGGCCATGCCTTAAGAGGGCAAACGTTAACCTGGTAGGATAAATAACAGAATTCATAATTGTAAACCAATACCACTACAACTAACACAAACCCATATTTAGACTCTACCTTGAGACAGAAAAGTAGGATCTGCGAACTAACTGTCCTAGTAATTGATGCCTGGTTTGGAGGAGCTATGATAGTCACGCCCACTCTGAAAGAAACTAGCCGGCACTGAAACAGGAGCAGGCTAACATGCTAGCTGATATATGCATCTTTAACATACTTACTTATGACCTCATGGCATACTTATGACATCATGGCAAGAGTGATACCTGTCAGGCATAACATGAAGCTATCCAAGTTCCTGCTACTGAGAGGCAAAAATAAACTGTTAGCAAAATGATATACAATTACAAAACTGCATGACAGACCTTTTTGTGATAATAACCTTTTGGTGCCATATCGCCTGTACACCAACAGGCGTGCCTGTAGACGTGACAGGTCTTTGCGTAACCATTGTGCCTATAGAAGGGACAGGTCTTTGCGTAACCACCATGCCTGTAGACGTGACAGGTCTTTTGTAACCACTGTGCCTGTAGATGTGACAGGTCTATGCGTATCCATTTTGCCTGTAGACGTGACAGGTCTTCGCGTAACCATCGTGCCTGCAGACATGACTAGTCTTTGCGTAACCATCATGCCTGTAGTCATGACAGGTCTTAGCGTAACCATCGTGCATGCAGACGTGAGAGGTCTTGCGTAACCATCGTGCCAGCAGACATGGCAGGTATGGAGGGTATACAACTGCTTATGTTATCGAGTGTAGGAGTTTGGCATATCCCTGGGTAAGGCTTATTATTCTATTTGGTACTGGTTATACTGTTTTTTACCCCACTCTGCTTGATTACTCTACATTATTATATTGTTTACAATTGGCTTTGCATGAATGTGGTTTATACTTATCAGTTGTATATTTATTCATAGCCTTCCCTGGTATGTGCTTACCATAGATATTTTCTCACTGTGCCATTTTAATTTTATTATGTTTTATTTTCTGTTCATTCCTTAATAAAGATATATTTTGTAACACGGTTTCGGCTAGTGTGTTCTTATTTTTGGTGTAGCATTATCAGTTGAGACACTACTCTATGTACACTTACCTTGCAGTGGGTGGCCCCTGCAGGATGTTTTTTGGAGTAGACTATGGGAAATGTTGCAGCCGTGCCGACAACATAACCCTCAGGATCAGCGAGGCTCAATAGAAGTGAGCAGCCAAAGAATTTCAACACGTGGCGGGAGAATCAAACGCTGGATGCAGCAAATCTACCTGTTCCGATAAAAACGTCACGTACGCTTCGCCAGTAGGTGCAGGGGCGATATATACCCCTACACACAACTCCTTAACACCCTGCCTAGAAGTGCGGGGGCGGAAAGTGCTCACACCCCTCGCACAAATACAGCCTGATAGGCTTAATACTTAGCAATAAGAGATTACTTTATTAATTGTGCAGGATCAAAAATTGTGTCCTGTACTGGACCCAATAGGTGGAAACAGTGCTTTTCTTCTGCTCCAGTTTTACATTGTTTGGACCCCTAGATATTCTTCTTTATGTAGGTAGATGCTTTATCTTTAAAGAAGACAGAAGAATCTGGATGAAGAATAAAAATGTATAGTGTCGGTGAACTGGTACTTGTGATTTATTGAGAGAAACGTCACCTACATATCAATTTCTATTATTGTGTGTTTCACAGGGTTTTTAAAAACAATGGGCCTTGAAAATAAAAATTTTTAATTTTGCATACTAACCTGTTGGGGTAGCCAGGGCCAGATTAAGGCTGCCTGAAAGAGGGAGCACTTCAGTATGATGGGGCCCCCAAACAGCCCCCCCCCCCTTGTTGCCGGCTAGTCAAGTAAAAAACTTACCAAAAATAGGCCTATTTTAGGCATATTAGACTATGCAGCCCTTTTTTTTTGGTGCCCATTAAAATAAAATGGGCTGCATAGTCTAAAATAACCTCAGTTCAAGTTGCTCTTTCCAGCTGTTGCTAAGCCACAACAAGCATTATGTCTGGAGAGCTTCAGATGAGAGTTGTAGTTTTGTAACAGCTGGAGAGCCTCACATTTCATGTTTCATCCATCATTACTGCAAAACTTAGAAGTGACTACAGCAGTGATGGGACAGTCATGAATATACAATGATAAAATGACTCACAGGAGACGTTGATTTTTCTTCTTCATCTGGTCCAGATGCCGTATTTTCTTCCAGTTCCATCTTCCTCTGTAAAGTTTGAGGCCTGGACAGCATTGGTTCCTCCCTTTGTCAGCCGATCGTTATCTTCTGTATGAAAACAACAATATTACAACCCTTCGAGACACTGTGCTTCCAAAATATAATACTGCCAGACCTTGTGTCAAGCAACATGCCCCCTGAAAATAATACTACCACACACTGTGTCTTTGGGTGGATGTCCATTACACTGGCAGGTTTCTGCTGTGACAATTCCGTAGTGTGCACAAAGCAGCAGAATCCCATTGAAAACAAGCAGAATTCTGCTGGCAGAAGTTCGTAGTGTGGACGAGCCCTAATTCCTCCCATACTCTTCTGCCCCCACCCCTGGCCCCTCTGACCCACAGACCCCCTAAGTCCTCAGACCCCTGCTCCCAAAGCTAGGTTTTCACTTGTTTATTTACCTGCAAAAACACAGAAAAACTGCCACTGCTTTTTCTTGTGTTTTTCAATTTTTTTGCATTTTTCTTGTGCTTTTGCAGAAAAAAACTAGTGGTTTACTGTAAGCCCTTGCTGGGCTGAGCGCTATTGCTATCCACTGGCCCAGCAAGGAAAGAGTTAACTAGAGCTGAAAGGACAGTATACAGCGCTGGATACTGTATGGTGGTGGAGATAAGCAGTGATGCTATGCACACACACTACATTTTTATTATTGTCGGCTACATTTTTAGTGCTTTACCCACCCACATAAATTGATCCCTGTTTAAAAATTAATAACATTTTTGAAATAAAAAGATAAATTTAGTTAGATACAATTTTTTCCATCACTACTGTATCTTTTTTTACGAAGTCCCTACGAAGTCCAAAAAAGAATAAAAACCGCCAACAAAAACGCAAACGTTAAAATCAACATGGCGTTATTCTTGGCGTTTTTGCTCTCCCATAGACTTCTATGGGAGGAAAATGCCACGATTTCAGGGCAAAAAACGCCAAACTAGGTTTTGTCAGGCATTTTGAAAATCCAGCCTTTGAGCCCAAAATTGCTGAAAAATGCCAAAAGGATAAAAAAAAAAAAAAAAGCCAAACTGAAAAAAAAAACGCCAAGTGAATCTGCCATTTTGCAGTTTACTATTGACTTGCAGCTAACATCTGGACAGTGAAAAAACGCCATGCGGGAAAATTGGCGTCTGTTGCGGTGTTTTTGCAAAAAAAAAAACTCAGTGGAATTCCAGCCTAAGGTTGAGGAAGGTCCAGGGATTCTAAGAAAAGTAATATAAAGTAAAAATAACATCAGGTTCTGACAGAATTATTTTTGTCAGAACTGAATTTTTTGTTGATGCTGAACCGAGTTTTTGAAAAGTTCAAAGAAAAAAAAACACTTAGACAACACATAAAACTTCACATTTATTTTCAGCATCTTAAAATAGTCACGTTCAGCTGACAGTGACAGGTAAAATGGAACAGTGCAGGAAAATGCATGAATCTTACGTGTTCAGCCTAAAATACTGCTTATATTTTGCACAAACAGCACCTCTCCTGTCCACAGATTGTGTGTAGTACTGCAGCTCAGTCCCATTCACTTCAATGGATCTAAGCTGCAATACCAGACACAACCTGTGGACAGGAGTAGTGCTATTTCTGCAAGAAAAAAGCAGAGTTTTCTGAAGAAATCATAACATTTACAGTATATATCCAATTAGATAAAAGAAAGAAGAAACAAAAAAACGTTTTCCCCTGGACTAACCCTTTAACCCCATAGTACTGTTTATGGGCCATAAATTATGGCATTTATGGGATTGACAAGGGGCTTCCCCTGTTCCCCAACAGCGACCCTGCAATGCAGTCGCGGGGCCCTGTTGGTTGCCATGGCAGCAGGTGGCCAGCTGATGACCTCCTGTCTGCCTAGTATTACAGCCTGTGAGGCAGTGGCGGATCCAGGGGGGGGGTACAATTGGAGGGAGCTGATGGAGGCTGCAACTTAGTCCCTGCTCGTCCGACCCCTCCCCCTGCTCACCGCAGAGCTGAGGAGAAGACACTGCCTGCCAGCTGTACAGCCTCTGCGGCCTGTATCCTCCATACCAGCGGAGCTCAGTCCAGTCTGACAGTCTCTGATCTGCAGGGTGGCCATCAGAGGTGAGGAGCTCTGTAGTGAAGTCCCAGTGGCCGGGCATGTCAGTCACTACCTGTATACCAGTGACTGCTGTGCTCTCTACATATAGTATATGCAGTATGGGCCAGTCATTGATATACAGTGATGTGTTTCTCAAACAGGGTGCCTCCAGCTGTTGCAAAACTACAACTACCAGCATGCCCAGACAGCCAACCAGAGTTGTAGTTTTGCAACAGCTGGAGGCACCCTAGTTGGGAAACACTGTGGGGCTATATACATCAGCTGTGCTGTACCACTGCCCTGGCTGCTATAAATATGTGCATGTATATAGTAGTCAAGGCTACAATTAATGTATATAACCCCTCAGTGTTATGTCACTATATACCAATGTCTGTGCTGTGTTCTCTGCCCTGCCTGGCCCATATTACGTATATAATATATGTAGTATGTGTTAGCCAGTTCAGCACAGACATTCGTATATAGGGACATAATACTGTTGGGCTATATACATCAGCTGTGCTGTACCCACTGCCCTGGCAGCTATATTTATGCACAGAAACATATACATATATATATATATATAGTAGCCAGGGCAGTGGGTACAGCACAGCTGATGTATATAGTCCCCCAGTATTATGTCCCTTTTCTCACTGGCCTATACCGACCTATACATGGGGACCAAAAAAGTGTAAAAAAAAATACATTTAAAAAAAGTAATAAATGTGATTTACCCCTTGCCTAATAAAAGTTTGAATCACCCTTTGTTCCCATTTTTTAAATGAAATAATGTAAGGGAAACCCTATACATAAACCCTAAACATATGTGGTAGCGCCACATGCACAAATGTGTGAACTAATAAAATATAATAGTTAAGTAGCACACTGAAAGGTGAAAGCATGAAAAAATATAAATGTCCAGAAGTGGGTATTTTTGGTCACTTCAATAACTAAAATAAAATTAAATCTAAATAAAAATGGTCCTGACAAAAACTTCAGATCACAGCACAAAAAATAAGCCCTCATATAGTCCTGTATGCGGAAAAAATAAAAGGGTTATAGGGGTGAGAAGAGGACACTTTAAAGCATACTCTAATGCCCCCCTGTCATGTGCCACTCACTTATAATGCCTCCTGAGGGTGCAGGACAGGGGGCATTATATCATTACAGGGGCATTATATGTGAGGGGAACATTACAGGGGCATTATATGTGAGGGGCACAGCACAGGGGGGCATTATATGCTAGGGGGACAGGACAGAGGGCATTATTATTATGAGGGAGAACAGGGTGGGTCATAGTTATATGTGGGGGTACAGGATGGGGCATTATTACTATATACGAGGGGCAGAGAGTATAAGGAATTTCTGGGGTAGTACGGTTTTCATTAGCCACAATACATCACGGTATTGTATTCAGAGGGATATTTAGAGCGTACAGTGTGTTGTAGTAATATATTCAGAGGTTACAGTGTGTGGCAGTATTATATTCAGGGCGTACAGTGTGAGGCAGTATTATATTCAGGGGGTACAGTGTGTGGCAGTATTATATTCAGGGGTACAGTGTGTGGCAGTATTATATTCAGAGGGTACAGTGTGTGGCAGTATTATATTCAGGGGTACAGTGTGTAGCAGTAATATATTCAGAGGTTACAGTGTGTGGCAGTATTATATTCAGGGCGTACAGTGTGAGGCAGTAATATATTCAGGGGTACAGTGTGTGGCAGTATTATATTCAGGGGTACAGTGTGTGGCAGTATTATATTCAGAGGGTACAGTGTGTGGCAGTATTATATTCAGGGGTACAGTGTGTGGCAGTATCATATTTAGAGGGTACAGTGTGTGGCAGTAATATATTCAGGGGTACAGTGTGTGGCAGTATTATATTCAGGGGGTACAGTGTGTGGCAGTATTATATTCAGGGGTACAGTGTGTGTCAGAATTATATTCAGAGGGTACAGTGTGCCAGAATTATATTCAGAGGATACAGTGTTTGGAAGGTTTCTAATAATAATTGTTTTCATATAGAGGATCAGAATGCGCTGACATAGTGAGGAGCCATCTGGGTGTCAAGTTTTGCAGGAAGTTCTGAACATCAATCAATGCTGTGTTATGGCACTTTTTTAAAAGTAGTAAAACAAATTAAAAACAAAGTTGGGTATCATCTTAATTGCATGGACCTACAGAATAAAGATAAAGTGTAATTTTTACAAGAAAGAGAATAAATTATAGCCCCCAAAAATGAGAAAATTTCATTTTTTTCAATTTTTCCCCACAAAGTTTTTTTCTTTCACTGTAGATTTGGTGGTAATATGAGTGATATCATTACAAAGTACAATTGGTGGCGCCAAGAACAAGCCCTCATGTCTGTAAATGGAAAATTAAAAGCATTATAATTATTAGAATGCGAGAAGGAAAAAAATGAAACTGCTTAAATAAAAAAATCTCTGCATCCATAAAGGGTTAAAAAAACATAAAGTTCACAGAACAAACAGTAATAAACCATTATAATGCAGTGCATACCATCACTATCATGTTTGCAAAGGAACTACCGGAGCATCAGCCCCAATTTAAAAATTTTGAAAAAAAATTAGCCCTCACACATCCCTGTATACATGGAAAAATAAAAAAGTAATCGGGGTCAGAAGAGGACATTTTTAAATGTATAATATTTTAAAAGAAGTAAAACAAAATGAGAGAAAGGTATAGAAAAACAGAAGGCACTCATGGTTCCAATACTGTGCAGGTTTCTTTTTTCAAAGTGCATAAATGTATACATATGCGGGATGCCGGACCAGGATTAGATAGATGCCATGGTTTATAGATTAGATAGATGCCATTTGGTGCCTCTCCATAAAACAAAATAAACCTATGGATCATTTTTACCATATGGACAAAATAAAGATAAGGTGTCATTTTGACAAAAAATTTAAATTCAATTTTACCTCACAAAATTTTTTTTATTTTTGGTGTTGCCATAGATTTTGTGGTAAAATTATTGATTTAATTACAAAGTAACTGTAACACTCATGTTTCAGAAGACAGGAACCCCGGTGGATGTGGATCCCCTGGACCTGTGTGGCAGACCACTCGGACCGTACCAGGTGCTGCTGGTATTCACCAGAGCCCTGCCGCAAAGCAGGAGGGATAAGACAGCTCGTAGTCAGGATAGCAGAAGGTCAGGGCAGGCGAGACAGTAGCGTAGTCAGAAACATAGCAAATGGTCAGTAGGCAGGCGGCAAGGAGCAAGGTCAGGTCATGGAGCAAAGGATCACAAACATGGCAAGGCAATAACAGGAATGCTTTCTCTCAGGCTCAAGGCAACAAAGATCCGCCAGAGAAGTGAGGAGGGTAGAGGAATTTATCAATGAGCCAAAGGTAAATTACACTGAGTGCACTGGCCCTTTAAATCTTAAAGCTCTGGCATGCGTGCCCTAGAGGATGGGGACACGCACGCTGGAGCAAAGAGGCAGAGGCAGGGGCAAGAGAAGCACTAGGTGAGTGATGGACTGGGACTCGCATGCGGGCGCGTTCCGCAATGCGAGTCCCAGCCCCACCGGCAGCAGCAGGTAACAGGACCATGCACTCACGGCCAGCGTGTGCGGCCGGAGTGTATAACGTAACAGTAACATTGGTGGCGTAAAAAAGCAAGCCCTCCTATGGGTCTGTAGGTGGAAAACTGAAAGAGTTAAGTAAAAAAGCAAAAGCACAAAAATAAAATAAGGGGTACTCCAGTGGAGGAAAACGATAAAAAAAAAAAAAATCCTAATCCTTCCAGTACTTCAGTACTTCAGCTGCTGTATGCTCCAGAGGAAGTTGTGTAGTTCTTTCCAGTCTGACCACAGTTATCTCTGCTGAAACCTCTGTCCATGTCAGGAACTGTCCAGAACAGGAGCAAATCCCCATAGCAAACTTCTCCTGCTCCAGACAGTTCCTGACATGGACAGAGATGTCTGAAGAGAGCGCTGTGGTCAGACTGGAAAGCACTACACAACTTCCTCTGTAGTATACAGTAGCTGATAAGTTTAAGATTTTTAAATAGAAGTAATTTACAAATCTGTTTAACTTTCTGGCACCGGTTGATAAAAAAAAAAAATCCTGATACTGTTAGGATTCTGCAGGCTGGATGTGGATCCTCTGTGTCAGCGAGGGATTGGCGTGGACCGTACCGGTGGACCGGGTCTAAGCTGCTACTGGTATTCACCAGAGCCCGCCGCAAAGCGGGATGATCTTGCTGCGGCAGTAGCAACCAGGTCGTATCCACCGGTAACGGCTCAACCTCGCTGACTGCTGAGAAGATGTGGGACAGAAAGACTAAACGAGGCGAGGTCAGACGTAGCAGAAGGTCAGGGCAGGCGGCAAGGTTCGTAGTCAATGGTGACGGCAGAAGGTCTGGAAACACTGGTAAGGCAATCACAGGAAACGCTTTCACTAGGCACAAGGGCAACAAGATCCGGCAATGCTGGGAAGGGGAAGTGAGGTTATAAAGGCGTGGAGCAGGTGGGAGCCAATTACACTGATGGGGCCAGGCACCAATTAGTGGTGCACTGGCCCTTTAAATCTTAGAGAGCTGGCGCGCGCGCTCCCTAGGGAGCAGAGCCGCCCGCGCCAGGACGTGACAGCCGGGGACCGGGACAGGTAAGTGGATTGGGATGCGATCCGCGAGTGGGCGCGTCCCGCTATGCAAATCGCATCCCCGTCGGCAGTGTCAGTGCAGCGCTCCCGGCCAGCGGGTCTGACCGGGGCGCTGCAGAGAGGAGAACGCCGCGAGCGCTCCAGGGAGGAGCAGGGACACGGAGCGCTCGGCGTAACAGTACCCCCCCCCTTAGGTCTCCCCCTCTTTTTGTCTGCTTGTCCCTTCATTGGGAGCGATTCTTGAGTTTCCTTCAGGATGACAGAGAAGTCCTGGGTAATTTCATCAATGGCAGGCAATCCAGAAGAAGTGGGAATGGGGAGGGGGGGCAGAGGGTGAAGCTTGCCACGGGGCAGAGTGTTACCAGGAAGGGGGCTATGAGGAGGCAAAATCCCAGCTTGCTTTTTCCGAAAATATCCTGGTAAGCCTTGGGAAGAGCCTATGGGTGGAACCTCAGGATTTAGACAAGGGGGAGAAGATGTGAGGCATCGTTTGTGACAAGAAGGACCCCAATTCTTGATCTCCCCGGTGGTCGAGTCAAGGGTAGGAGAATGACGTTGGAGCCATGGCAGGCCGAGGAGGACTTCAGAGGTGCAGTTGGGCAGAACAAAAAATTAAATTTTTTCGTGATGCAGTCCAATGCTCATAAGCAGGGGTTCTGTGCGGTAACGCACAGTGCAGTCCAATTTTACTCCGTTGACAGAAGAAATGTAGAGCGGCTTGACGAGACGGGTCACTGGGATGCTGAACCTATTAACAAAAGAGGCCAAAATAAAATTTCCCGCAGAACCAGAGTCCAAGAAGGCCACAGCTGAGAAGGAGGAGTTGGCAGAAGGAGAAATCCGAACGGGCACAGTGAGAAGTGGAGAAGCAGACTTCACACCAAGAGACGCCACTCCCACGTGAGCTGGGTGCGTGCATGCGTTTCCCAGACGCGGAGGACGAATAGGGCAATCCACTAGGAAATGTTCGGTACTAGCGCAGTACAGACATAAATTTTTTATCTCTGCGGCAAGTCCTCTCTTCATGGGTCAGGCGAGACCGATCCACTTGCATAGCCTCCTCGGCGGGAGGCACAGGGGTAGATTGCAAAGGATACTGGGAGAGAGGTGCCCAGAGATCAAGGTCCTTTTCCTGGCGGAGTTCCTGGTGTCTTTCAGAAAAACGCATGTCGATGCGGGTGGCCAAATGGATAAGTTCAGACAGGTTAGCAGGAATTTCTCGTGCGGCCAGTACATCTTTGATGTTGCTGGATAAGCCTTTCTTGAATGTCGCGCAGAGAGCCTCATTGTTCCAGGCTAACTCAGAGGCGAGGGTACGAAACTGGATGGTGTATTCGCCTACAGAAGAACTTCCTTGGACCAGGTTCAGCAAAGCAGTCTCGGCAGAGGAGGCCCAGGCTGGTTCCTCGAAGACACTACGGACTTCAGCGAAGAAGGACTGGACAGTGGCTGTGGCAGGATCATTGCGGTCCCAGAGCGGTGTGGCCCATGACAAGGCCTTTCCAGACAAAAGACTAACTACGATAGCCACCTTAGACCGTTCTGTAGGAAATTGGTCCGACAACATCTCCAGATGTAGGGAACATTGAGACAGGAAACACAGGCAGAATTTAGAGTCCCCATCAAATTTGTCCGGCAGGGACAAGCGGAGGTTAGGAGCAGCCACTTGCTGCAGAGGAGGTGCAGGAGCTGGCGGAGGAGATGGTTGCTGCCGTAGCTGTGCCAGAAGTTGCTGTAGCATGGCGGTCTGTTTGGATTGCTGGGCGACCACCGTGGATAGGTCAGCGAGACTTGGCAGCGGCACCTCAGCGGGATCTATGGCCGGATACTGTTAGGATTCGGCAGGCTGGATCCTCTGTGTCAGCGAGGGATTAGCCTGGACCGTACCGGTGGACCGGGTCTAAGCTGCTACTGGTATTCACCAGAGCCCGCCGCAAAGCGGGATGGTCTTGCTGCGGCGGTAGCAACCAGGTCGTATCCACCGGTAACGGCTCAACCTCGTTGACTGCTGAGAAGACGTGGGACAGAAGGACCAGACAGAGGCGAGGTCAGACGTAGCAGAAGGTCAGGGCAGGCGGCAAGGTTCGTAGTCAATGGTGACGGCAGAAGGTCTGGAAACACTGGTAAGGCAATCACAGGAAACGCTTTCACTAGGCACAAGGGCAACAAGATCCGGCAATGCTGGGAAGGGGAAGTGAGGTTTTATAGGCATGGAGCAGGTGGGAGCTAATTACACTGATTGGGCCAGGCACCAATTAGTGGTGCACTGGCCCTTTAAATCTTAGAGAGCTGGCGCGCGCCCTAGGGAGCAGAGCCGCACGCGCCAGGACATGACAGCCGGGGACCAGGACAGGTAAGTGGATTGGGATGCGATCCGCGAGCAGGCGCGTTCCGCTATGCGAATCGCATCCCCGTCGGCAGCGTCAGTGCAGCGCTCCCGATCAGCGGGTCTGACCGGGGCACTGCAGAGAGAAGAATGCCGCGAGCGCTCCGGGGAGGAGCAGGAACCCGGAGCGCTCGGCGTAACAATTCCCCACCGGAATACCCTTTAACCCCTTAAGGACTCAGACAGTTTTATTTTTACATTTTTGTTTTTTCCTCCTCGCCTTCAAAAAATCATAACTCTTTTATATTTTTATCCACAGACTAGTATGAGGGCTTGTTTTTTGCACGACCAGTTGTCCGTTGTACTGCCATTACTCACTTTACCATGAAATGTATGACGCAACCAAATAAATACTATTTCTGTGGGGAAATTAAAAAGAAAACCACAATTTTGCTAATTTTGGAACGTTTTGTTTTCACGCCGTACAATTTACGGTAAAAATGACATGTGTTCTTTATTCTTTGAGTCAATACAATTAAAATGATACCCATGATAACATACTTTTCTATTACTGTTGCGCTTATTAACCCCTTAAGGACCAAGGACGTACCGGTACGTCCTTGGTCCTGCTCTTCTGATATAACGCGGGGTTACACAGTAACCCCGCGTCATATCACGGCGGGCCCGGCCTCATAGTGAAGCCGGGACCCGCCTCTAATAGCGCGCAGCATCGATCGCGGCGCCGCACGCTATTAACCCTTTAGCCGCGCGCTCAGAGCTGAGCCGCGCAGCTAAAAGTGAAAGTGAAAGTTCCCGGCAGCTCAGTCGTGCTGTTCGGGATAGCCGCGGCTAATCGCGGCATCCCGAACAGCTGACAGGACAGCGGGAGGGCCCCTTCCTGCCTCCTCGCTGTCCAATCGCCGAATGACTGCTCAGTGCCTGAGATCCAGGCCTGAGCAGTCATGCGACAGAATCGTTGATCACTGGTTTCTTATGAGAAATCAGTGATCAGCATAGGAGATCAGTGTGTGCAGTGTTATAGGTCCCTATGTGACCTATAACACTGCAAAAAAAAAAGTGAAAAAATAAAGTGTATAAAGATCATTTAACTCCTCCCCTATTAAAAGTTTGAATCACCCCCCTTTTCCAATAAAAAAAAAAAACACAGTGTAAACAAAAATAAAAATAAACATATATGGTATCATATTTTTGGTCACTTTTTATATCATTTAAAAATGAATAAAAAGCGATCAATGAGTCCTATCAATGCAAAAATGGTATCGTTAAAAACTTCAGATCACGGCGCAAAAAATTAGCCCTCATACCGCCCCATACACGGAAAAATAAAAAAGTTATAGGGGTCAGAAGATGACAATTTTAAACGTATTAATTTTCCTGCATGTAGTTATGATTTTTTCCAGAAGTCCGACAAAATCAAACCTATATAAGTAGGGTATCATTTTAATCGTATGGACCTACAGAATAAATATCAGGTGTCATTTTTACCGAAAAATGTACTACGTAGAAACGGAAGCCCCCAAAAGTTACAAAACAGCGTTTTTTTTTTCAATTTTGTCGCACAATGATTTTTTTCCCGTTTCACTGTAGATTTTTCGGCAAAATGACTGACGTCATTACAAAGTATAGTTGGTGGCGCAAAAAATAAGCCATCATATGGATTTTTAGGTGCAAAATTGAAAGAGTTATGATTTTTTAAAGGCAAGGAGCAAAAAACGAAAATGCAAAAACGGAAAAACTCCCGGTCCTTAAGGGGTTAAAAATCACAAACTGTTTAACCAAATTAGTACATTTAAAATCCCCCTATTTTGAAGACCTATAACTTTTTCTTTTTTCCATATAAGTGGTGGTATGAGGGCCAATTTTTTGTGCCGTGATCTGTAATTTTTATTGATACCATATTTGCTTATATAAAACTTTTTAAAAAAATGTTGTAAATTTTTTTTGTGAATAAAATTTTATAAAAAAGCAACTATTTTGGACTTCTTTTTTTACGTTTACGCCGTTCACCGAACGATTCCAATAACATTTTATTTTAATAGTTGGGATATTTACGCAAGTGGCGATACCAAATAGGAATATAAAAAAAAATGTTTACACTTTTTGGGGGTGAAATAGGGAAAATGGGACAATTTACGTTTTTATTGGGGGATGGGGAGTTTCAAATTTTGTAACTTTTTTTTAAACTTTTTTTTTTTTACACTTTAATAGTCCCAATAGGGGACTATTTATAGCAATCATTAGATTGCTAATACTGTTCAGTGCTATACATAGGACATAGCACTGATCAGTATTATCGGTCATCTTCTGGTCTGGTCTGCTCGATCGTAGACCAGAGCAGAAGATCTGTGGAAGGCAGCGGAGGCAGGTGAGGGGACCTCCGGCTGTCATGCTGGATGATCGGATCACCGCGGCAGCGCTTCCGGCTATCCAATCATCCATTAAAAGTAGCGAACTTTATTGATCACAGCATCTGAGGAGTTAATGGTGGACATCCGCGCGATCGCGGACGTCCGCCATTGCCGGCGGCCGGGACCTGCCACGCTTGACCCGAGCATCATTCCGATGCTCGCGGTTATGTATAGGACGTAAATGTACATCCTGGTGCGTTGAGTACCAGCTCATCAGGACGTACATTTACGCCCGACGTCGTTAAGGGGTTACGTTTTTTTAATTTATTTATGACACAAAAGTGTGAACATAGCCTGATTATTTCCTTCATAGAAGATACCTTAACTTGAACAGAACACAGAGCAATTTACAGTATGCTAAGGTATTTGGGATCACATTCTGACTATACAGAGCAAGGCTCAAGTCCAAAACTTTTTTCCCAGGACTTGACCCCTGTATCTAGGAATGTTTTTAGTTAAATTGCAAATCTACAGTTGTTTGTGGGCTGTGTCTTCTATTGCAGCTCAGCCCAACACAAACAAATAGGATTGAACTGCAATATCACACACCTCCCACAGCCAGACATGTTACTAATTCTATAATTTGTAATTCATGAACAATCACTGTAATACAGTGGTCTCCAACTATGGACCTTAAGATGTTGCAAAACTGCAACTCCCAGTATGCCCGGACAGCCAACGGCTTTAATGCATCAACTATAATAACTTGTAAAGAAGACATGGAACCAGCTTCTTATTCCTTGCTTCAATAATAAAATGTCATGGTCACTCACCATATATTTCAAACATCCACATTAGAAACATATATTAGGTTAAGATCACCAAGACATGTAACATAAAGTCTTCAATGTGTGATAGAAAACCCAGAATGTTATGAAGAACTGAAGTTGAGGCATATGGTGCTTTACTATATTTATTGATAGTATTTGGCCTCTGGGTAACTCTTTACATTCCCATTGGATTACAAATATGAACCTTTTCAGTGATTCCCAGATGAAACCAGTTACATGTGGCAAAAATTTTTTTTTAAATAATTAAAGATTATTATATATAAATATATATAAAATATATTTTAATTAAAGGGGTACGTCACTGGAAAACATTTTTTTACATCAATTGGTGGCAGAAAGTTAAACAGATTTGTAAATTACTTCTGTTAAAAAATCTTAATCCTCCTAATCCTTCCATTCTATTTATCAGGTGCTGTTATGATCCAAAGAAAAATGTTTTTACATTTTTCACAATATTTTAGAGTTTTTTACAAAAATTGCTTCCTGTATCAACAAAAATGTACCGCTAATATAAAGTACAAAATGTCTCTAAAAAAAACTATCTCTGAATCACTTTGCCGGGTAAAAGCAGTTCAAAGTTATTACCACTTAAAGAGACACATGTCAGATTTGAAAAAACCCGACTGCGTCATGAAGGCTAAAACTAGCTGGGTCATGAAGGGGTTAATAACACAATATTTTATATTTATTTTATAAAAAAAGAATAACTTCAAAGCCTTAATCTAATAAATAAAATACAAAACGTAGAATGGTCAGGCTCTCAGTCTTGAGACCCCTCTGATCTCTAAATATAGCCAGATGAAGCACATGGTGGGACCTTACAAGATGCTTCCAAGAATGGATATACAGCTATAGGTGCATTAGAAGTTGTTCTATCTGTTCTATCTGGTTTACCGGTGGGACTTCAGTCATAAATAAAGAACCTGCGTCCAGGCTAAAAAACATTAAAGTCCCTGCCCAGATCTGTAAATTCTATCTTTCCTATGGGCATATGAAGTAAGTCTGTAAAGGTGTGGTACTGTCATGCTCTCCTTTCACTTTCCACAACTGCCTACAACAAGGACAGGTACAATGCCCTCATAAAGCTAAATTGACACCCCATTTTATGAATACAGTTGAGGCATGCACTTTTAGCTACTTTCTGCAAAAAACTATACTGCTATAATAGGTTATATATCCAAAGAAAAAGGGGCAAAGTAGTAACAATATATATTCAGTCAGGTGTGTTAGTAACTAACAAGAGATCCTATTTACACACTTGAACACCCACTCCATACGTTAATAATAAACTTTATTGAGAACATCATTTGATAAAAACAATTAAAAAGGACAGTATAGCCAGGCAAAAACTGGAGTTAGTGAGGTAGGTAATGTATCATTAATTAGCATAAATGCAAAAACAGCATAACTATTCCTACCTAAAGAGTAGGGCCACCAGTATAACAAAAATTATAAGTTACACATAAAAGTCATGCAGGAATTGCACAGATATCAATACATAGATAAGGAGGTCACTGAACAAATGTCCTCCAGCTAGTGTTCAGGAAGAAAGGGGAGTAACACAGTGCAGATAAGAGCCCAGATAAAGCTGCGGAATAACAATCAACATCCGCACGTCTTGAGCGCAATGAGCAACATAAATATAGAGCTTCCCCACTCACAGAACACAGGCTGGGAGACATAGACAGTGTACCTACCCACACAACGCCAGTACCCCAACGTCGTTTCGCCGTTCGGCTTCCTCAGGGAGTATGACCAGATCTAGTTTATGGGGGTATATATACATCATATCAACCAATAGGGATTTTACACATAGATGATTCATATATTATTCACCTGTTTAAGTGACATGGTCCTGGTACATGGCGCCATCTTGGTCTGCATCGCGCATGCGCGATGACGTGGTGCGTCCACCGCCGTCATCCCGCGAGACTCGGAAGATAACTCGCGCACGCGCTGTGCAGACCAAGGATCGGGATACTATTGCTAGCAAATACATTAGCAGATAATATAACATTCATTCATAATATCCCAGAATCTGTAAAAAAGTAAATAATTAATAGAAGAAAAAGCACCAGTTAAAGAAGGGAAGAAGAAGAAGAAAGAAAACAGAAGAAAAAACAGGCAGCAGGGAGCGGGTTGAGAGAAAAGAAAGAAGGAGAGAGAAGAAAAGGGGAATGGGGGATAAGGGTGATAGAAGGATGCAGAAAGAGAAAGAATAGAAAAAGGGAAAAACCGAACTGAGAGAGAAGTATTGAAAGAAGAGTGGCCCTATTAAACAGGATATATTATAGGAAGAGGGGAAAGCTATTGTAATCATTGAGTCCCCTGGGAAGTAGAGTTTTTAATCTATATATCCATTGTGTCTCATTTTGGGCCAATACTTTATTCCAGTTCCCACCTCTGACCCCTGGATATACCCGGTCGATGCCTCTTACCTTTAATGCCTGGCCATCTGAGTTGTGATGTTCCCGAAAATGACGTGGTAAAGTCTTCAATGTTGAAATGTCAGTTTCATCCTTTGCCAATTCAATGCCTAGGACGTGTTCGCGCACTCTGCGTTGTAATTCCCTGGAGGTAAGACCAATGTAAATAAGGTTGCATGGGCAGGTGGCGAAGTAAATAACTCCAACAGTAGTACATGTGACAGCATGCCTGATTTTAAATTGTCTCTCCTGTTGTGAATACCAGAAGGTATCAGTTCTTTCTATATAACCCCGCAGGGTTTGCAACCCCATTTAGGGCCTCTAGATCCAAAAGGTTTATTGCTCTTGGAGCTCTTATGATGACTGTGAAACAGTATGGCTTTTAATATTTTGGATCTGCGATAAGTAATTGAAGGCCTGTTTGAAAGGTATTGTGAGAGGATGGGATCCATCTGCAATACAGACCAATGTTTGATCAAAGCTCGCTGCATTTGGTGCCATCTGGTATTGTACACTGAAATGAATCTTAAACCATCTTAAAGGAGTGGTGTCGCTCCGATCTCCTCTTCCCTACTTGGGATATTTTCTGTATGTATACCCCCTAATCTTGCATATATACCTTGTGGTGCTGTTTTTGACTTTTCTTATGGGACACTGGATAGTGCTATCTTTTATTATGTAATACTGTTGCACTTTAGTACTGTTTTGCATTATTGCACATATAGGTATCCTGTTACTTGATATATGCATATGCACTTTACTGGGGACAGTAATATTTCATAATTGTATATTGTTATAAGGGTTACTGGAGGGGCTCGGAGTGACACCTTTTTGTTTTTTGCCACTTGTTTCCTCTCCCCTTGGGGATTGTTTCCTCTCTTGTTTTTATGTTACTTAATAAAGAAATATATTATTCATATGAATTGGTGAAATTACTCCTTTTTCTCTTGTGTGTATATACTGAAATGAATCTTACCTGATTGTCCTGTTTGTTAGTCTTGTGTTGAGATAATAACGAATTCCTGGATGTTTGTTGAGCTCTCCTGTACCCTTTTGAAATGTCCACTTCTCGATAACCCCTCTCTTGAAATGGTTGGTAGAGATCTCTTGCCTGATTTGCAAATGCATCATCTGTTGAACATATTCTACACATCCGTAGAAATTGCCCTGTGGGAATATTGGAAAGTGATTTGGGATATGATGAGGAGGCATGTAATAATGAATTCGTAGATGTTTTTTTTGCGATACATGTCTGTCAATAGATATCCCTCCTCATCAACATTGATTAAAACATCCAGGAATTCAATGTTGGAACGACCACATTTGTACGTAAGTTTGATATTAAAATCATTGGTGTTTAAAATGTCCATAAATGTGTGTAGTTCTTCTTCTGACCCATGCCATAAAAATAAAATATCATCAATGTAGCGATTCCATTCGAAAACCTTTTCTATTGAAATAACTGGCTCTGTCACAAAAATCTTTCTCTCCCACAACCCCAGGAATAAATTTGTATAAGAGGGCACACATGCCGCCCCCATTGCAGTTCCCTGGAGTTGTAGGAAAAGAGTATCTTTAAAATAGAAAAAGTTGTGGGTCAGAACGAATCGTAAAAGATATAAAATGAACTCACATGTGTCAGGTTCCAAATTGGATGTAAACAGAAAGAATTGAGTAGCTGCCAGGCCGTCTTCATGGCGAATGGAGGTATATAATGCCTCTACATCGCAGGTGACAATTAATGTATTAATTCAGTCTCTTCAGAATATCCATTGTATGTTTAGTATGTGATGGCAAGGCTTCTACCAGTGGTTTCAAGAAATGATCAATGTGGGCAATTAAGCTGTTTATGAACTTTAGGAAGCAAGTACAGTGTAGTGACAGAGGGAAATTTGGGTAAAAGACTATCCAACTGCTTGCGATTGATAACGCCATTTTCAACCGCTGAGTCACATCCCTTTCAGTCCATGTGCCATGTATATGTAGCCATCAGTATTTTTCTGTTTGTTGCTGTCTCTTTTAAATATTTTTACCTCATGTATTCTCAATAAAGTATATTATTTTTCATCATATGTTATTTGTTCTGGTGTGTTTTTGGGTATAACTGATTGTTAGTGACACACCAGGGTGTCATTTATTATTTACTAGTGCCCCTTGTTTTTTGGACTACAATGTTATATTATGTTGTCACATGATGTTACCCAAAGAGCACCAGCTTAACCTATGACCCGCAGCTTGACCAATGGGCTTTAGTCCAGCCCCCCACTATATAAAGGGGTGGCCATTACAATTCACTCTCTTGTGATTTACCACCTGCTACTGAGCAGAGCAACCACCAGAGATCTCAGTGCTAGTGACCACCATCTGGAAGACCACAAAGCTACAGTCATTCCAGTAAGTCAAAAATCTATGTCTGCTGTCACTACAAAAAGTCCAGCCTATAGTCAAGCCTGAAGTTAAATCTCTAAAGTCTATTACAAGTCTAATTGGTCCCAGCAAGCTGGGAGGTCCTTCTGGGTTCTTGGCCACCTCTCTGGGAATCTGGCCTAGCTGTGAAGATAATTCCATCTGTCTGAACTCAGTAAAGCCTCTGTTAAACCATAACCGGTTGTGGACTCTCCTTTCCTTAACTAGCCATTGGAATAGCGGAGATACCGTTCACGTGGTTCCGGTACTGAAAAACACTCTGGCGTCACGAACACTAGGGGTTAATAACATCTGGCCCCACCACCTACACCGCTACACCCTGTGGTCCCGCCATACACCGTCAGTCACCACACATCGATCATGCTTTAATTGTGGTTCTGCAGTGTCCCACTGTGTACTCTGCATGGCCTGTGGATTAGTTGTTCTATTTTTGTGGTTTATATTCATGCTATTTTGTACCCCAAGCACTTTACATAGGTCCATACACCTTACACTGAAACTTTCTAGATAAGGGGAGGGGATTTCCCTAGCCCAGCCTCTCTCTCCCTAAAGAGAGGAAATCAAGTTCATATGAAAGGGTGAGAAACATCTAATATCCCTCCTTTCAGTGAACCCATGATTGTTTTGGGGCAGAAGTGCTTCTGTGAAGTCAACAATTGTTCCCAGAGAAGTTTTACTTTGTGCATATTGAGGGAATGTGTGTTCAGTTACAGAGTTGGTTTACATGTTCCCCTATAGCTTTCCTAGGTACCATTGGGGCTTCAGGCTAAGCCTAAATTAATATTAGACATGTGCAATTCGGTTCGGCACGAATGTCTAAATTAACGAATTTTACCGTTTTCGTGCATTCGGACCGATCCGAATGCACGAAAACATATTTTGAACATTCCCGAATAGCCACGATAATACGAATAGCAAAGTAACGAATACATTCGTTATTTCCCGACCCCCCTATTGCTGTAAATAACGAATGCATTCGTTATCTGTAAACGAACGTGAAGAATTCATTCTGATAACAAATATAATAAAAAGGATATAGATAGTTTGATTTTTCGGATACATTCGGTATTCGGGTACATTCGGTAAATCTTTTTATTCTTTTTTTGGACTTTAGCGATCCTAAAAAATTATGGAGATACCTTTTTTATAAAAATTTCGTAGGGTATCATAAAAAAATCATAATAAAAAAGATACAGTGGTGATGGAAAAAATTGTATCTAATGAAATGTATCATTTTTATTATGAAATGTTTATTCATTTTTAAACAGGGATCAATTTATGTGAGCGGGTAAAGCACTAAAAATGTAGCCGACAATAATGAAAATGTAGTGTGTGCGTGTTTTTCACTTTTTTTTTAAACATTTTTTAGGTAGTACTACTACTCCCAGCATGGAACACACTCTTCCATGATGGGAGTAGTAGTTACCTGTACTAATTGACAGATCGCAGGGGTCCCTTGCGATCATCTTGTATAATGTATAGATGCGGCGGCTGCTCTTCTATGGTCCCCTGCACTCACGTATATGTACACATATTCATAATTCCCGCAGAGCTGTGATTGGCCAGATGGTTCCAGCCAATCACAGCTCTCTTTGAGAAATAGGAATATGTGTATATATACGGCCGTGCAGGGGACCATAGGAGAGCGGCCGCTGCATCTATACATTATACTGGAGGATCGCAGCGGGTGTCAGGAGTGATACCCGCAGTGATCTTCCCTTTACTACAAGTACTAATACTCCCAACATGGAGCACACTCTGCTCCATGCTGGGAATTGTAGTACCTGTATTAATAGACAGATCGCAGCGGGTGTCAGAAGTTACACTCGCTGCCATATGTCTATTAATGCAGGTACTACAGCTCCCAGCATGGAGCAGAGTGTGCTCCATGTTGGGAGTATTAGTACCTGCAGTAAGGGACAGATCCCAGGGATGTCACTCCTCCTGACACCCGCTGCGATCGTCCTTATGTGAATGTCGGGATCAGCTGTTCTCAGGGCTACAGAGCCGGGAGAACAGCTGACGCTGAGCCGTAGGTATACATCGTATATCTACTGCCCAGCAAGAACTTACAGTGAGCTTGCAATGTGTATACAGTATACACATTGCTGGCTCACTTAACCCCTTGCTGAGCTGTGCGCTATGCGCAAGCCCAGCAAGGGAAGAGTTAACTTACACTGCTGGACAGTGTAGGTTAACCCTTTGGGCGGTATACACTATATACAGCTATCTATAGATAGCTGTATACAGTGTATACAGAAGACGAAGTCCAGCTTACTTCCCTCGAGTCCCGGGCGGGGTTCGTGTAGCTCCGCCCCCTAATGACGTCATTAGGGGGCGGAGCTACAGAAGGGAACAAGGCTAATTAATCTGAAGCTCTGTTCACATTGTACGTTATGTATAATGTGAACAGACCCTTCTGGCAGTGTCTACCCAGACAGGGAGACTCCAGCTGTTGCTAAACTACAACTCCCAGCATGCCCAGACAGCCAAAGGCTGTCTGGGCATGCTGGGAGTTATAGTTTTGCACCAATTGGTGGCTCCCTGTTTGGGTAGACATTGCATCATGGGTGCTCTCCCCAGCGGACAGCGCCAAAAATGTCATAACCAATTTTTTGTGTTTTTTTCTTCTCGTTTCAGATCCGTGTATGCAGAGGATTACTGCGGATTCGATGGATTACGGCGGATTATTTATTTTTTCCTTTAATAAAATGGTTAACGAGGGCTGTGGGGGAGTGTTTTTTTAAATAAAATAATTTTTCCAATGTGTTGTGTTTTTTTTTTTTTATTGAATTTTCAAGGTTAGTAGTGGACGCTGTCTTATTGACGGAATCCATTACTAGGCCAGGGCTTAGTGCTAGCCCCAAAAACAGCTAGCGCTAACCCCCAATTATTACCCCGGTACCCACCGCCACAGGGGTGCCGGGAAGAGCCGGTACCAACAGGCCCGGAGCGTCAAAATGGCGCTCCTGGGCCTAGGCGGTAACAGGCTGGCGTTATTTAGGCTGGGGAGGGCCAGTAACAATGGTCCTCGCCCACCCTGGTAACGTCAGGCTGTTGCTGTTTGGTTGGTATCTGGCTGAGAATGAAAATACGGGGAACCCTATGCGTTTTTTTTTTTTAATTTTCTTATTTAAATAAAAAAAAAAAACGCATAGGGTTCCCCGTATTTTCATTCTCAGCACAATACCAACCAAACAGCAACAGCCTGACGTTACCAGGGTGGGCGAGGACCATTGTTACTGGCCCTCCCCAGCCTAAATAACGCCAGCCTGTTACCGCCTAGGTCCAGGAGCGCCATTTTTGACGCTCCGGGCCTGTTGGTACCGGCTCTTCCCGGCACCCCTGTGGCGGTGGGTACCGGGGTAATAATTGGGGGTTAGCGCTAGCTGTTTTTGGGGCTAGCACTAAGCCCTGGCCTAGTAATGGATTCCGTCAATAAGACAGCTTCCGCTACTAACCCTGAAAATTCAATAAAAATTAAAAAAAAACACAACACATTGGAAAAATTATTTTATTTAAAAAAACACTCCCCCACAGCCCTCGTTGACCATTTTATTAAAGGGAAAAAAAATAATCCGCCGTAATCCATCGAATCCGCAGTAATCCTCTGCATACACGGATCTGAAACGAGAAGAAAAAAAAACACAAAAAATTGGTTATGACATTTTTGGCGCTGTCCGCTGGGGAGAGCACCCATGATGCAATGTCTACCCAAACAGGGAGCCACCAATTGGTGCAAAACTACAACTCCCAGCATGCCCAGACAGCCTTTGGCTGTCTGGGCATGCTGGGAGTTGTAGTTTAGCAACAGCTGGAGTCTCCCTGTCTGGGTAGACACTGCCAGAAGGGTCTGTTCACATTATACAAAACGTACAATGTGAACAGAGCTTCAGATAAACTAGCCTTGTTCCCTTCTGTAGCTCCGCCCCCTAATGACGTCACCACTAGGGGGCGGAGCTACACGAACCCGGCCCGGGACTCGAGGGAAGTAAGCTGGACTTCGTCTTCTGTATACACTGTATACAGCTATCTATAGATAGCTGTATATAGTGTATACTGCCCAAAGGGTTAACCTACACTGTCCAGCAGTGTAAGTTAACTCTTCCCTTGCTGGGCTTGCGCATAGCGCACAGCTCAGCAAGGGGTTAAGTGAGCCAGCAATGTGTATACTGTATACACATTGCAAGCTCACTGTAAGTTCTTGCTGGGCAGTAGATATACGATGTATACCTACGGCTCAGCGTCAGCTGTTCTCCTGGCTCTGTAGCCCTGAGAACAGCTGATCCCGACATTCACATAAGGACGATCGCAGCGGGTGTCAGGAGGAGTGACATCCCTGGGATCTGTCCCTTACTGCAGGTACTAATACTCCCAACATGGAGCACACTCTGCTCCATGCTGGGAGCTGTAGTACCTGCATTAATAGACATATGGCAGCGAGTGTAACTTCTGACACCCGCTGCGATCTGTCTATTAATGCAGGTACTACAGCTCCCAGCATGGAGCAGAGTGTACTCCATGTTGGGAGTGGTAGTACTTTTAGTAAAGGGAAGATCACTGCGGGTATCACTCCTGACACCCGCTGCGATCCTCCAGTGTAATGTATGAATGCGGCGGCCGCTCTCCTATGGTCCCCTGCACGGCCGTATATATACACATATTCCTATTTCTCACAGAGAGCTGTGATTGGCTGGAACCATCTGGCCAATCACAGCTCTGCGGGAAATATGAATATGTGTACATATACGTGAGTGCAGGGGACCATAGAAGAGCAGCCGGCGCATCTATACATTATACAAGAGGATCGCAATGGACCCCTGCGATCTGTCAATTAGTACAGGTAACTACTACTCCCATCATGGAAGAGTGTATTCCATGCTGGGAGTAGTAGTACTACCTAAAAAATGTTTAAAAAAAAAGTGAAAAACACGCACACACTACATTTTCATTATTGTCGGCTACATTTTTAGTGCTTTACCCGCTCACATAAATTGATCCCTGTTTAAAAATGAATAAACATTTCATAATAAAAATGATACATTTCATTAGATACAATTTTTTTCATCACCACTGTATCTTTTTTATTATGATTTTTTTATGATACCCTGCGAAATTTTAATAAAAAAGGTATCTCCATTATTTATTAGGATCGCTAAAGTCCAAAAAAAGACTAAAAAGATTTACCGAATGTACCCGAATACCGAATGTATCCGAAAAAAACAACACGGATACCCGAATACGGAATGTATCCGAAAAATCTAAACCGAAAATATTGCCGAACCGAAATTTTTTTCCAAAACGAAAAAACGAAACGAAATTAAACGAAAATTTTTCTAGTGCACAAGTCTAATTAATATATTTAACAATCATCTCAAAGAAGAGATCATTGGATAATAACATTGTCAAGGGCTACAAGGGAGTATACAGTATTTGGGACAACTATTTCCTACCTTGTTTCCTTACAGCAAATTCCCTTGCTTCAGCCATATATTGGATTGTTGTAACCATGTGATATGTCTATTACATGCATTGACTATGTAAGCACTAGTGACATAAAGTGTCCTTAAAGTTGCCTCCACCTAGTGGTTATTTTGTATCAAGACCCGGAGCAAGTGAAATGAAAATACACTACATATAGGCATATACTGGGTGTCACGGTTTGCGCTCCGGCCGCACGTGCTGGCTGTGAGCGCATTGCCCCTCTCTCTCCTCCAGCCGGCGGGGCTGGGACTCGTCCACCTTGGTCCTCTGCTGTCTCCTCTCCTGCCAGCGTGTATCTGTCTCCTAGGGCGCACACACACCAGAGCTATAAGATTTAAAGGGCCAGTATGCCCATAATTAAAGTCTACACCTGTACCTCACTTATAAAGTCCTGCTCCTCCCATACATTCCTGACGGATCTTTGTTGCCTTGTGCCATTGAGAAAGCGTTACTGAGTCTTGCCTTACTGTGTTTCTGACCCCTTGTTCTGTGACCTGACCTTGCTTCTGTGCTGCCTGCCTACTGACCTCCTGCTGTGTTCCTGACTACGCATCTGTGCTGCCTGCCCTTACCTTCTTCTATCCTGACTACGAGCTGCTGTATCCCTCCTGTGCCTCGAATCTTCTCAGCCACCTGTGTGATCGAATCGTGCCAGGGGTAGCGACCTGGGTGCCGGCTGCTGCAGCAAGACCATCCCGCTTTGTGGCAGGCTCTGGTGAAAACCAATGGCACCTTAGACCCCGCTCCCTGGTACGGCCCGCGTCATCTGCCACACAGGTCCATCGGATCCAATACCTCCAGTGTTTATTCCTGTCTTCTAACCGTGTGTGTTACAGTCGCTGATCTTCCCTCTGTTGTGATTCACCAGTCGCAGCAGTTGGCCCGACAGGCGCAGCAACTTACTCAATTGTCTGCTATGATGCAACAGTTATTAGCCATGCAGCAGCAACCCCAACATGCTCCACTTTCTCCACCTGTTCCTGCAACATCTTCTGGGTCCAAGCTTTGGTTACCTTTATCCTCTAAGTATGATGGCGATTCCACTGAGCACATGTGACAGACGTGACAGAGTCTGGAGATGCCATGGAGGACATTCTGCTGCCTGCAATATCCTCCAGCATGACTGGTTTGGCGGTGGGTCAGTAACAGTGTGAGGTGGCTTTTCTTTCGAGGGCCGTACAGCTTTCCATGTGCTTGCCAGAGGTAGCCTGACTGCCATCAGGCACCGAGATGAGATCCTCAGACCCCTTGGGAGACCATATGCTGGTGTGGTTGGCCCTGGGTTCCTCCTAATGCAAGACAATGCTAGACCTCATGTGGCTGGAGTGTGTCAGCAGTTCCTGCAAGAGGAAGGCATTGATGCTATGGACTGGCTCACCCATTCCCCAGACCTGAATCTGATTGAGCACATCTGGGACATCATGTCTCGCTCCATCAACCAACACCACTTTGCACCACAGACTGTCCAGGAGTTGGCGGATGTTTTAGTCAAGGTCTGGGAGGACATCCCTCAGGAGACCATCCGCCACCTCATCAGGAGCATGCCCAGGCGTTGTAGGGAGGCCATACAGGCACGTGGAGGCCACACATACTACTGAGCCTCATTTTTACTTGTTTTAAGGACATTACATAAAGTTGGATCAGCCTGTAGTGTGGTTTTCCACTTTGATTTTGAGTGTGACTCCATAACCAGACCTCCATGGGTTGATAATTTTTGTGTGATTTTGTTGTCAGCACATTCAGCTATGTAAAGACGAAAGCATTTCATTCGATTAGTTCATTCATTTATATCTAGGATGTGTTATCTTAGTGTTCCCTTTATTTTTTTGAGCAGTGTAGTTTATCCCAGTAAGCCTATTCTTTTGCTCTAATATTGTAATCACATATATCATTGTTTCATCAACATATATAAAGTTTCAATGATTCCAATAAACCCCTTCTTGGTGCATTATTTTTTGTCAGTGAACATTTATGTATATATATTTTTCATTTTTCTTTGGTGTGTGGTTGGTGGACTTGTGCTCTTGGGGCTTGTGCCACTGATCTTTTTTTGAGACACTAGCAATTCCCTTAGACACACTAGAGGTTAGTCCTCATAGACTAAATGTGGCTTTGTTGTTGATGTGTTATTTTAGCATTTAGCACCTAAATTTAAATTTTTTTCCCCTAAGGCCATGATTATGAGAAGGCCATGAATAGGTGAATAGGCCAGCTTAGTTAGAGGGACCTTGCAATGTTTGTAGTCCATGAAAATATGTAAAGGGGAACTCCAGTTCAAAGAAATATATTTGAATTCGCAGCATTACATAATGTTATACTATAGTTGAGCGAACTTTTGAAAAATTTGGTCCGCTGAACTCGCCAAACTTTTCGAAAATTGTGAGTTTGGTTTGTCTTGGTTCGACTCGTACCAGCAATGAAATAAGCCCATAAACACATTTAAAAACACTATAAAAGACCAGCCTACACCTCAAGGACAGTAATGGTTTAGATGATATAATAATGGCTGAGACCAAATATCAAATATGTATACATTTATTAATATATGGATATCAACATTAAGTGTACAGAATTCCCCTCACAGGGCCCTTGTGGGGGGCATAATTACATAAATGAACCATAGAAAATAAAAAAATATTTTTTTAAATCCTAAAATAAAAATTTAATAAATATAATAATACTGCAGTGTGACTGATGATCCAGCAGTCAGATTAGACTGTTAATCCGGTATAGCGGAAAAAGTTCAGCACAGTAAATGGAGTAATTTTACAAAGTATTGTTCAATATATAGAATACTGAAAAATAAATATGATATTACCAAAAAGTGCCTTCCTGGGTCTCACTAGAATAGACTGACCTGTGGGCGCTTGCATGCGCTGGCTCGGCTGGTTCAGGCGGCACTGAACCCAGTGTTTGCCGTGCAGCTACTGCGGAGATCTGGAGATGTCAACTTAGATGTCTGCTGTTGAACTCCCTCGTGTGGATGGCGTCTGATGTAAGCAGTCAGTGGAATACGTAGTCTTGGACACAGGATCAGCTGGAAACTCAGGCAGCAGATGGAACAGCGGTTGGGGCACAATATTGGTAGGTGAAACCAGTGGCAGCCTGCTTCCTGTAAGTTTGCTGGATTTGAGATCAAATGGTTAATAGTCCATATGTAGAATTACATATAGCAGTCACACTGCATCTGGGCTAGGCTAAATACGTTTCGGGGTGCTTGTACTAAGTATTCGACCCCTTCCTCAGTAGCTGTGTCTCTAAAATGGTTTTTCAACATATTTATAGCTATCCCAATGCGTTTTCAGGTGGGAAAAGAAACATTTTTCATTTGATGATGAAAAAAAGGAAAATAATTTATATAGATACATTATTTATATAGTTAAAAATGTAAATTTAATTATAAATAAATAAAAATAAAAATGAAAATAAAAAAATAAAAATGTAAAAATAGAAAAGAATAAAAATAAATACTATACAGTTCTTAAAATAGATACAGTATAGTTATTAAGATAAAAATAAAAATGAGAAAAATAAATGAAAATCGAAACAATGATTCTAACAACACTTGAAGATGATATCCTTTTATATAATCTTCAAGTGTTATTACAATCATTGTTTCAATTTTCATTTATTTTTCTCATTTTTATTTTTATCTTAATAACTATACTGTATCTATTTTAATAACTATATTGTATTTATTTTTATTCTTTTCTATTTTTACCTTTTTATTTAATTTTCATTTTCATTTTTTTTCATTTTTTATTTATTTATATTTTTATCTATATAAATTATGTATCTATATAAATTATTTCCCTTGTTTTCATCATTTTATTTGTACCACTATCATTATTTTCACTATTTTTCCACTTTAGTACTATATCTCTTTCCCCACTCACAAAAATAATTCTATCTAAACAACATATTTACACTTCTTACTTTTTACTTTTGTATTACATTTATATAGTTGATAAAAAAGACACAAAACTGTCCCTGATTATGAATGTCAGAAAATTCTGTGTAAATTTCTGCATCACATTGCTATCAGCAACATGCGAAACTATAGTAACAGCCATTACATTTTCTCCATAGACTTCACGATAGTATCTATAGCACCATTCACATTCACAATACAGACACATATATTCTGCAATCTCTAATTAGTTGTCACAGCACAATTCTACTATTTTGGGTTGTTTTCAATTAACATAAACTACAATTCATGGTATTCCCCCCTTACATTCACAATTAGGCTTATTAGTTTCTCAACCTTATTTTCATTTTTATTTATTTTTTCGATTTTATTTATTATCTATCTCCTTTTTTCTTTTTTTTCTTTATTTTGTTTTATTTGATACTTACAATGAATTTATTTGCTATTTTTGGACTCATGTATATTTTTTTGATGATATGTGGATGAGTACAAATTTTCATTTCTCTGTGTGAATACTAGCTTACAAGCCGCGATGCTGTAATCCTGAGATCCATTATCTTGGTTTACCTATGTTTCTTTTCCCACCTGCAATGTTGATATCTATATATTAATAAATGTATACATATTAATAAATGTATACATATTTGATATTTGAAGCACGATCTCAGCCATTATTATATCATCTAAACCATTACTGTCCTTGAGGTGTAGGCTGTTCTTTTATTTTGTTCCAATTATTGTATCTACACACCTTGGGTACAGGTATGGGCCTACCTCACCTCGGTCAGTATATAGTTGTGAGCTGCACCATCCATTTTTTCTTTTAGTAACACATTTAAAACACTGCCTAACAGCTCTAAATCCCTATCTAACACTGTTATGAGTGTATTCTCGTAGTTTGAAAGTGTTTTTAAGGCTCAGCTATGGTGACATGCAGGTTTTTTTTTTTGGAGGACAGTTTTATCTTTTTTGGGTGATTTTTTCAACAACCAACTTGTCAACTTTAAGCTTCAATGCTTTGAACTGCGTTTATTTTACAACATGGTATGCATAAGGCAAGTTTAATAAAACCAAAATGTAAAAAATACAGTCGCTATAGAAGCTATGGTATGCCTTGGGGGGTGTAGAGTAGTTGGGATGTTGTAGTAGATAAGGGGTTAATGTTAACCCGATAGTTTGTGACGCCAGGCTGAGGGCTAGTATGCTGAGGTAATTCTCCGGCCCATCGCCACCCATCCCAGTAACGATAGGTGCAG
The DNA here is from genome assembly GCF_029499605.1 of Hyla sarda. Lineage (NCBI taxonomy): Eukaryota > Metazoa > Chordata > Amphibia > Anura > Hylidae > Hyla > Hyla sarda. The sequence continues at coordinate 60,314,060 of NC_079192.1, read as the reverse complement.
GAAATGACTGAAGGTCCACAAGGAAGTTGAACTTGAATAACTTTACTTAAGTGCTTGCGGTAAATCCAATGCACAGTGACAGTCTTATATAAACAGTCTCTATATTGCTCAGTGACTGACAGTTGTTGCAGACCTTGAGTATTATTACAAGTCTCTGAATTTCGGATAATTATTGCAGATCCGTCCGGATTTAGGGGATAGATAAGTTCGGTGATCTTGCAGAGTGCTTGGAATTGATACACTCACGATTCTGAATAGATTCAGCCGTTGCCGCAAGGCTCAGGCCTAACTCACTGCGATAATAGCTGCGCAGATCCTTCTCGTTTGCCAGCCCAGGAACAAGAGAGATCTTTACTGCTTGGCTGTGCAAGAATAAGAGAGAGAACAATGGCCGCCGCTCCCTTATATGGGCAGGGGGCAGGGTGAATCTGATTGGTCCAAATACCTGTCATTCACTGTTACACGGTATGATGGGATTGCATACGTCATAAGGACCTCCAAAGGTCCTCAAGCAGAAATACCATAGAGTTCACCTAGTCATGTGACCCGCAGGTCCTGGTACGCTACGCGCAGGTAATTAACCATTTATTTACACGTATATCACTATATTTACATAAACCTTGAGTAAACTACTGATTTACTATATGGAATAGAGGTGACAAGGGCGGACTATATAACGTGGTCCCCTACGTCCTAGAGACTCTGGCTATGGGGACCCACAGACATATAGGTACCGTATAGGATGCGGTACTGGGACAGCACAAAGCCTAATATGTTTGTAATGCACAGTCTTTTTTTGTATAATGCGTGTTTGCGTGTACACAACTAGAAAAATATAAGGTGTGTTTGCGGAAAAATATAAAATTCAACAAAAGTGTGTTAACAGGCCAGATACGTGTTAGAGGAACATGCTTTTGTGTGCTAGAGATGACAGCACAATGAGTACTGAAGGTGTTTGCGGAACAATGTGAAATGCAACAGACCTGTATAAACACTACAGGCTAGATACTTATAACTAATTAACACACTTTTTGGGTGGCAGAGGAGACAGCACAATGAGTAGTGAATGAGTACTGAAGGTGTTTGCGGAACAATACACCACATCCCTATGAGCCTTGAAAAAGGCTTTGGATTTGTGGTAGCAAAAGATGAGTCCTTCAGAGGTTGTCATTAAGCTCTTTTGGTGTATAGGAGACCCTATGAGATTATTGTATGTGGATTGAATCTTGTTCTCACACACACACACACAAACACACATACACACACACACACTAATGTCTCTATTTCTAATCTGTATCTCTTTCTATCTTTCTAATCGCTAACATAACCCTATTTCTTCTCTCTTTCTAATCTGTATCTCTCTATCTTTCTAAACACTAGCTGTCCGTATTATTGCCTCTCCTGCTCTCTATAGCAGCGCCGTCACTCTAAATGCTGTGGGTGACATCACTGGCCCTTTATCTGTGTCACCTGCTTCATCCTTTTGGCCTTTGTGCTGATTGACAGATAAAAGCAGCCAAATGCATTATAGACCTGGGTTATCATGTCATCTGCTGCTTTCCCTTCGTCATCTCACCGCCCCCTGCCCACCCTGCTTCTTCCATCTGCCAAAAAATGCTTTCATGTTTTTTTGCGCTATTTACTAGCTCCTGCAAGCCGAAGCAGTAAAAGCTCTGGAGTTTGCCGAGCCTAAAAAATCCTAAAGTTCGGGTTGAATTCGGGTGTGCCAGATATGGCTCGCTCATCTCTAGTTATTACATGTTGTAATGTGAATGTGTGGTAATGGCAGGGTGTGTGGTGCAGGGCAGATGTTGTTACCCTAGGGGAAGATGGTATTAACCCCTTTTGTTCATGATGCCAGGACGTGGTTTAGCCCTAACCACCTGAAAATATTCTGCTGGATCCTGGGCAAGGCACAGGGGCAATGAAGACACAAACGCCAAGTTACGGACAACGGTAGCTTTACTGAGAGTACAGTTGTTACAGTCTTTGCAGTACAGCCAGGGCCCAAAGAGGTGGCCAGTGACACAGAGACCTCAAAGGTTTGCTGGGACTTGTAGTAGACAGGAGAATTTATTGCAGTCCAGGTTAGATAGACAGAAGACTTGACTTGACTGACAGGACTTTTACTTTAGCATACTTTGCACTTGACTTGAGGCCTCCAATGTTCTGGACACACACACACACACACACACACACTAAGATGACTTGACTGCACTGGGCTAGATCCACCCAGGGTTTATATGGGGGAGACTAGCAGGGAGCCCATTTGGGGTCAGCTGGTCACTAGTACCTCCTGGGTAACAATCACATGGTACATTAATTAAAGGTACAATGCACAATATAATACATAACCTATTTACATGGGGGAAAACAACTGCAGGGGGCCCTGAGGGACACTGCCTGTCAGGACAGGAGAGTAAGGGGAAACACCATCCCGTACTGGGCCACCATAAACTCCCCCTCTTAATTAACCTGTTGGGGACGGAGGGCGTACCGATACGCCCTTCGCCAACTCCCTTTCTATAATGCGGGGCCGCGCATTGGCCCCACGTCATAGCGGGTCGGGCCCGGCCTCTAAAAACGTCCGGGACCCGTGGCTAATAGCGCTAATAGCACTGATCGCGGTGCCACACGCTATTAAGCCTTTAGATGTGGCGTTCAAAGTTGAACACCACATCTAAAGTGAAAGTAAACTAATGCCGGTTAGCTCAGGGGGCTGTTCGGGATCGCCGCGATGAGCTTGACAGCAGGAGGGTCCCTACCTTTCTCCTCGCTGTCCGATCGCCGAATGACTGCTCAGTGCCTGAGATCCAGGCATGAGCAGTCAAGCGGCAGAATGATTGATCAATGGTTTCCTATGAGAAACCATTGATACAAGTAAAAGATCAGTGTGTGTAGTGTTGTAGCCCCCTATGGGTGCAAAAAAAAGTGAATAAAGATCATTTAACCCCTTCCCTAATAAAAGTTTGAATCCTCCCCCTTTTCCCATTTAAAAGAAAAAACAATGTAAATAAAAATAAACATATGTGATATCGCCGCATGCGGAAATGTCCTAATTATAAAAATATATCATTAATTAAACTGCACGGTCAATGGCGTACGCGCCCAAAGGATTCCAAAGTCCAATATTGCCGGGATTATTCCCCTTCCTCAAGGGGGAGGGGGGGGGGGTTTATTGGACGAAAAACCCCTCTCAGTGAAGTAAGCGGAAAACCTAAATCACTGCATGTGTTTGTGTGCAATATTGATCTGGTCCGCTCTCCCATTTTTTGTATTTTTTTTTTCTTGCTTTCATTTTTTCGGAGGGATGGAGACCTGATCGAAAGGGATTGCAGCGGATGAGAATCATATAGAGATTTTGGTGTGTGCAAATCCAAGCGTCTTTTAGACGTGAGTGGTTTGTAAAAAAAACACTCACCAAGTGTAAGTGATATTTTTCAATCTTGGAAAATTCCTGTGCTGTAACAGTGAAAAAGCCTATGACCGCTCCCGAAGAAGTTTTTTCATTTTTTTTGCTATGGAAGTCACAAAGGCGGTCTTCTCCCTGTCTTTCGCGGCCATGAGCACATGCCAATAACCGCTGGGTAAGTCTTCATAATATTCATCCCCAAGATAAACTCAGCAGACCCCTTATCTGTCACATTAGTTACAATCACTCCCTGCCCGCTAAGTACATGCTCTCCCAAGTGAATGGTTGGCTCCCAGTATCCATGTCTGGGTACTTGTTGCCTATTATCCGCAACTACTCTGAAGTTAACATCTTCCTGTTCGCACAACAAACTAGCATCCCAATGTTGATAGAAAACGTTTTTAGGTATAGTAGAAACATGTGACCCTGTACCTATCAACGCCTCCAATGGAACACCTTCTACAATGATTTTTACATAGGGACAGGAGGCGACATAAAGTGAGAGTCCTGACTTAGGTCGTTCTGGAATTGGACCTGATGACTGTTTTCCTGAGAGCCGGTCCGTGACCTCAGGGCTAATCCGTTTAAATCCCAACACTGCATTTTCCAATGTCCCGGATTTGTTACAATGGGTACAATAGGGTCTTTGAGTCCCTGGGGTCTACTAGGTGGAGGATTGCTGGGTTTGAAACTGCGGGGAGATGGAGCAAGGGTAGGTTTTCTATGCAGGGGCAGGTTGAGCGGACCGGGTGGCAAGTTCCTTCCCGGCCTTAGTCAACAGTTCAATGTCCTGTCTAACACTCTGTAAATCCAAAGCGGCGGTGAGTTGCAAAACCGGTCACACTGGGGCAGGGACTGGTGATGGCGGTGGTATAGGTCTATCTACCACCCCTAGTGGTTCTTGGACAGGTGGACAAGCTCCCTCTAACTCAGTCCCGGTCTCAATCATTTGGATAGCCAGTCTCTTGAAAGCGGGGAATGACATATTGGGGTTTTGGACTGCTAACATTCTCAGCTGGGCTTTGTCCAAGTTATTAAGAGCGCTATCAACAAATTTGTCTAGTAACACTTTATTGCCCTGCTCAGAAGTTATACCGTCTAGTTTTTGGACAGTCTCTAGGGCATTCTGTAGGGCTACGGCATATGTTCTCAAGGTCTCACCTGTCTTCTATCGCCTTTCATACAGCCGGAGACATACCTCTGATGGAGAATATGACTCAAATACCTGATACAGTCATCAAAGATCTGCTTTACAGTAGTGTTGAGCGGCATAGGCTATATTCGAATTCGCGAATATTCGCGAATATATGGCCGAATATTCGTCATATATTCGCGAATATTCGCATATTCGTAATATTCGCGTTTTATTTTCGCACAAGCGAAAATTTGCGAATGCGAAAATTAACATATGCGAAAATTAACATATACAAAATCAGCATAAGCGAAAATTCGCACAGTAGTATTAGAGTCTTCTTTACACCACACAAGCTGGAAGCAGAGAGGGATGATCACTGTGATGTGTACTGTGAAAAAATAAAAAAAGTAAATAAATAAAATAAAAAATAAAACGAATATTCGTAATTCCGAATATATAGTGCTATATTCGCGAATATTCGCGAATATACGATATTCGCGAATAAAATTTGCATTGCGAATATTCGCGAGCAACACTACTTTACAGTTGGCTTCTCATAGGCTGGCCAGGTGCGGACTTCCTCTAATGCTGGTCCTTGTAGTTGTCTTGTGAGCAATTGCACCTTTTGATTGGGAGGGAAAGAGTAAAAGACAAACAAACTCTGGATCATTTCTTTGAAATCCCTCAGGGTAAAGGGGTCTCCACTGTAGGTAAGGAGGACAGGGTTCCCCATGAATACCGGTGCAGACGCTGGGCTGTTGATGTGGACTGCTGGCAAAACTGTCAACATTCCAGCTGCTGGGGCATTTGATGATCCTGATGCTGGAGATGGAGGGGCACCGTCACCCAGTTAATCTGGAGAGCTGGGTTCTGACATCTGGTTGGATTTTGAGTGCGCTGTCGCTTTAGGAGGAATAAGGTGTTGTCTCCCTTAAGAAAATAGCTGAAGTGATGCAGCAGCTTGGACTGGACTAGTAAGTGTACTGTAATGGATGCTCCCCCTCTATTTTGCAGACACTCGGTAGTAGTTTGTCTTGCGACCAGAATAATGGACACCAATGGGTTAATTCTGAAAGCTACTGGCACCAGAGACTTGCTGCTGACAATCGTTGGTGTTTACAGAGTCTGCACTGCATTGGGTGTTTGATAGAAGACAGCTGAGCCGGGTACAGACGTCGGAACCTCCAATATGGCTGCGCCCAGAGAATTTCCTGTTTTGGTCCAGTCGGCAAAGGCTTCCCCTGTGCAACACAGGACGGTTCTTTGGTTTCTCCTCGCTGTGCTGAAGAGGCGTCACTACTGGGGACTGACAGGGTGGAGCTGCGACCAAATTAATCCTTTCAGGTACTGAATCTTTATACTCCAGAGTGGCAAACAACAGTCCTTCCTTCACCTCCCCCTCTATTTCACAAGTGCCACGGTTAAAACACTTTTCATAGACAAAGTCCCGTACAAAGTCATTACAGCACAATGCATCAGCATGCTATTTTTTCAGACTGGGGGGGGGGGGGGGGGACTTGTGGCGTAAGGCACACTCCCATATCCTGTTAGTAATGCCAAAAGTTGTGGTAATGGCGGGGTGTGTGGTACAGGGAAGATTTTGTTACCCAAGGGCGTTAAGATGTTCTTAACGCCAGGGTGTGGTTTAGCCTTAACCATCAGAAGGTATACCGCTGGATCCGGGCTTGGCATGGGGGAAATAAAGACTCCGATGCCAAGTTATGGACAACGGTAGCTTTACTGAGGGTAGATAGTTTTTACAGTCTATGCAGTACAGCCTTGGCCCAAGGAGGTGACCAGTGACACAGAGACCCCGCAGGTTTGCTGGGACTTGTAGTAGACAGGAGAATTTAGTGCAGGCCACGCTGGATAGACAGAAGACTTGACTTGATTGACAGGACTTTAGCTTACTTTGCACTTGACTTAAGGCCTCCAATGTTCTGGACACACACTAAGACAACTTGACTGCACTGTACCTCAGGAACCAGAGCAGAGCTCAAAGAGAGTGAGGCTAGCTCCACCCAGGGTTTATATGGGGGAGACAAGCAGGGAGCCCATAGGTCACCTTAAGGGTAAGCTGGTCACTAGTACCTCCTGGGTAACAATCACATAGTACATTTATTAAAGGTACAATACACAATCAAAACTCAATGGCCCTCATTTACGAAGAGTGGAGTGTAGGTTACTTTGTGGGATTTAATTCCCTACAATTTATTTTCCATAGTATTTACTAAGGTTTCCTTACATTTTCCACTTTCCCTACACTTTGCTTTTTTTTACACATGTTCTGATCTGTAGGGTTTTCCTCAGCTCAAAGGTCGCGATAGGAGGTCGAGATAGGAGGACTAGATAGGAGGACAGGATATGGTTATGGGATAGGAGGACAGGATATGAGGACGGGATAGAAGGACGGGATAGGAAGTCAGGATAGAAGGTCGAGATAGGAGGACGGGATAGGAGGACGGGATAGGAGTACAGTATAGGAAGTCGAAATAGGAGGTCGAGATAGGAGGTCGAGATAGGAGGACGGGATAGGAGGACGGGATATGAGATCAGGATATGAGGAAGAGATATGGGGTAGGGATATAACAACAATATATGAGGACGGGATATAAAGTCAAAAGCTTCCTCTGCTGATTTTCCTCCACAACAAGGAGCAGGAAGGAAAAATCGGGCAACGCTGGGTATTCAGCTAGTATAATATATAACCTATTTACATGGGGGAAAACAACTGCAGGAGGGCCTGGAGACACTGAGTGACACTGCCTGACAGGCAGGGGAGTGCGGGGAAACACCATTCCATACTGGGCCACCACAAATGCATTACATTATATTGCTTGTATGCTTTTTACATACTGTGCTGTTGCGACAGAAGTTCTGCAGTCTGTTTGAGGCTCCCTTACTGTTGACCATGCTTTATTCATTTTGTGGTCAGTATGTGATGTAGTGACTTGCTGATGTTTTTTTTGGGGGGGCTCTCTCCTGCAGCTTGAATCATTCCATCCTTCTTTTTGAATATGCCATCCCTCTTGATGAATATTATAATCTCTTTGCTGCTGGGATTGGCAGAGCATGGTTGATAGCCTTTTTCTGTGCTTTAGCTCATGTGTCTATCACAGTGCTTTATGGATGCAAGTGTCCTTCATTCACTCTCAGTAAGGGATCTAGATTGGCAGCTGTTGACACATATGTGGTCCATAAGTATGGAAGGGTGTGCGCAAGGTGTGCAGTGTAAGAAGTCTGGGCATTCAAAGGGAGGAACTGAGTATGTCGTCTGTTCGACGTTTTTTTTTAAAGTACTGAATTAGCGGAGTACCCCTTTAAGAAGCTTGTCTTGGAAAGGCAACCTTATCGATGTGCCTTATTCTGACAATTGGAAACGTAATTTGATGCCTTTTGGAGATGTTTCCATCTTTCCTTGGCTTCTTTATGCACATTAATACAAATTTTTACCTGGGGTGCCCAAACTTTTTATCCCCATGTATTTATAATTAGAATGACCACTATACAGTATTACACTTTCTCTAGTAACCGCTCCACTAGAAATGTCTGGGTACTCTTCTTTTAGGACTATTATGGTATGTGACAGATCAAATAATAATTCTATTCCATATTGATTTGGCTGTTTTTCTAGCAGCTCTCAAAATGTCTTTGTTTCTCAGGCTGTATACGAATGGGTTTAACATTGGGACCACAGCCACGTAGAACATTGAAAGAACTTTGTCTTGTTCCTTAGAACCTTCAGACTCAGGCTTAAAGTACATGAACATAATTGGTCCGTAGTATAAAAAAACAGTAATAATGTGGGATGAGCAGCTGGAAAATGCCTTGAGCTGCCCCCGAGAGGAACGAATCTTAAAAACTGTGAAAAAAATTATTCCATATGAGGTCAAAATAAACATAAAATTAAAGCTACCGCAGAGATCTTCTAGTGACACGATCACTTTCATGCTCTTAGTGTCACTAGAAGAAATTATTATCAATGGAATTATCTCACAAAAGAAATGGTCGATCTGGTGAGAGTAACAGAAAGACAATGTAGATATCAATAAGGTTAACATGAGGGAATTCACAGCACTGAAAAGCATAAAGGAAGTGACTATGGTAAAACAAACTTTTCTTGTCATGATTGAAGAATAACGTAGAGGAGAACAAACTGCCACATAGCGATCATAAGCCATACAGGTCAGGATGTTGTTCTCAGCATTGGCACAGAATATGAAGAAGTACAGCTGAGTGATGCAGCCATAGAAGGAGATAGTCTTGTTTCCTGTTAATGTAATGGACAACATCTTTGGGAGAATAGCAGAGACATAGATGACGTCAACAGACGCAAGATTACACAAGAAAAAGTACATGGGGGTGTGGAGTTGGGGTACACCACAGACCAGTGCAATGATAATAAGGTTTCCCACCACTGCTAGAAGATACATGAATAAGAACCCAGTAAATATCAGAATTTCATTTCTTCTGGAGGTTGAGAACGGGGTCATGTAGAATTCAGTCACCGCACAATCATTCATCTTCAGTATCTATGGTACAGGAAAGGGGAAAAAATTCTTATGTGTGGTGCTGGTGATGCATCAATGGTGGTGGTGGTCTTTCAGGATGATTATGGCTGGAGTTACATGGCAATTTGTTGCGTAGGGCGTCACACAATGAAACTTTGCTGTCTTGCACTTTAGTGATTGCGCTGTGTCAGGGCTAAAGTAACTAAATGTGGTTTTTTTTGTGAGTCACAAGTAGCAACTACCCGTCAGTCACAAGGAATCCAATCCAAGATGGATTTCTTACTACTGTCAGATCACAGTCGTGGCCACTTGTAGTGATCCCACTAACCACGGCTTAGACAAAATTGCTGTGTAGCCTCAGCCTTAAAAGTTTGGATGGTGCAAAGAGTGTGTGCGACGTGTTGTGGCTGAGAGTTCCAGAGTATTAGAGATGCCTTTAAAAATTTAAATCCAATAATGTGAGTTGACCAATGCAATATAGAGAAGGTCTGTAGATTATGTATATTGTGCCCCCATTTATGAATTGATAGACTGTGCCCCATACATACTGTGCCACCACTGAATGTACGATATTCACATATCCCAAGTTCACTCCCATTCCGTCCTCAGTAAGTGTCAATCTGGCCTCAGATACGGATGCAGGAAGTGTGATTACATTATCACGCTACCTACAGGGGGTGCAGAGCAGTATTGTTGGGATCCAATGTCTACTGTACATTGTTGGCCATTGATAACTCAATTGTAAGTGTGTCCTAAGGATGTGCTTACAATTGATTTACAGCCAGTGATCACACTTTTCCTTGGTTTGCTGTACCAGCTGTTAATTTAACAACCGACTCCCGCAGACCACAATGAACCAGTAAAATCCCACTTCTGCCTGTAGCTATGTTGTGTTATGTTGGTGGCCCCTGAGTAACCTGTGCTGTGCTAGGTATGACTATGTTCCTGTTTAGACATGCCTGCACTCTCCTACAGCAAGATTTCTTGAGTAAAAGCTGAGGCCTTCGCACTGCAAGGGGTTAACTTCTCTTCCTTACGTTGATTGATGAAAAAAAAGTTGTGTCCATGTGCATCCGGGGCAAAAGCCCTATAGAAATTGACCTTGTCAGCAGTATAAAAGGAGTATGGCCCATAACGTCTTGGATGGAGAGGCCAGAAGTACAGTGATACTAAGCCAAGAGTAAAGCAGAAGAACTTTTAACCAGATCTCCCAAATCTTAGGGGGTGTGTATCAAGACATGGCCTCTGTAAATGTGCTGCAAAAAGTTTCTTTAAGAGGATGAAGGCAAAACTGTATCTCACTAAGGAAATGGACTAAAGGAAGTGATGGCCAGTTAAAGAGGAAGAAAGAGCAAATGTACACGGCTGTACAAAATGCAGATGTGGTCCTTAGGGATCAGTCCTGGGATTCATTCTGGGATCAGTGGATAGAAAGGCTGACCTGAATTTGTATTTTTATGTATCATACACATAAGGACATAGTATGGGCATAGCCAACCATTTACTGAACATGGAAATAATGCTACATAATGTACACAAGTAATCTAAATATACTGTTTACTGTAGACTTTGTAAATGTCCCATTGTAAGACACATCACTGGTTTGTTGCCAGGGTCATAAAAGATCGACAGCACAAGTCTCAAGGAATATGTCCAGCTCCTACCAAAAAAACAAAACAAAAAATACACACACATATATAGTTATTAGACAATAGCACTATAACAGGACCAACCATCATTACCATATGGTGATTAAATATTACCTCCATACTTTTTGTTGCGGCAGCATCTAGTGCTTTAAAGATTTATTCCAGCCAAGAGCCAACTACACAGTTTTTGCTGCCATACACTTTTAGATCATCGATTTCCAGCACATCCCCACCTTTTACTCATATCTATATTTTAACTTCCGGACAACCAGAAGACTTGGGACTGGGAAAATCCATGCTTACTTTTCTAGCACTGCTGCAGAATAAGAAAGCCACTACCTGTAATCTTTTTCTTTATATTAGGTAAATTGACACCCCGATATGAGCTCCAGTCACCAAAGTGCGTTTTCCAGTTCACCAGCTGATAACTGACATATTTTTTTTTACAAAGGGTAATTATTGCCCCAGCTGATAGTTTCCCAATGTAATAGGGCAAAAGGGCACAATATTGGGCATTATTACTATGTGGAGTAGAAAGGCAGAAATTGTTACTATGTAGGGAATATAGGGAGCACTATTACTGTTTGTTGAGGAGTTTGTATAGTTGTCTTAGTCTGCATTCTGTATCCCATCCTCTCTCAGGGACCTGCAACTCCTAGTATGTGTAATAGCTGCAAACCTTCAGGGCATGCCAGTAAGGCTGGAACTCCACTGAGGTTTTTTTTGCAAAAACAGCGTAAAAAATGCAAATTTTCAGTGAAAAAACGCTGCGTCCAGATGTTAGCTGCAAGTCAATAGTAAACTGCAAAATGCCAGATTCACTTGGCGTTTTTCAGTTTGGCTTTTTTTTTTATCCTTTTGGCGTTTTTCAGCAATTTCGGGCTCAGAGGCTGGATTTTCAAATCGCCCGACATAACCTAGTTTGGGTTTTTTTGCCCTGAAATCGTGGCGTTTTCATCCCATAGAAGTCTATGGGAGAGCAAAAACGCCAAGAAAAACGCCATGTTGGTTTTAAATTTAGCGTTTTTGCAGGCGGTTTTTATTCTTTTTTGGAATTTAGCGATTCAAAAAAATTATGGAGATACCTCTTTTATTAAAACTTCGTAGAGTACTATAAAAAATAAAAATAAAAAAGATATAGTAGTGATGGAAAAATTGTATCTAACGAAATGTATCTTTTTTTATTACGAAATGTTTATAAATTTTTAAACAGGGATCAATTTATGTGAGCGGGTAAAGCACTAAAAATTTAACCGACAATAATAAAAATGTATTGTGGGTGTGTTTTTCACTTTTTTTTTATTAAATTTTTTAGGTAGTACTACTGCTCCCAGCATGGAACATACTGTTCCATGATGGGAGTAGTAGTACCTGTACTAATTGACAGATCGCCAGGGTTCGTTGCGATCCTCCTGTATAATGTATAGATGCAGCAGCCGCTCTTCTATGGTCCCCTGCACTGACGTATATATACACATATTCATATTTCCTGCAGAGCTGTGAATGGCCAGATGGTTCCAGCCAATCACAGCTGTAGGAATATGTGTATATATACGTCAGTGCAGGGGACCATAGGAGAGTGGCCGCTGCCTCCATACATTATACAGGAGGATTACAGCGGGTGTCAGGAGTGATACCCACAGTGATCTTTCCTTAAAGGGTAGCTCCCACCATCACTTTTTTCTTTTTTCTGTCCCTTCCTATTACCCATCTATCCCTAACCCACTCCCTGCCTTTAAATTTTTTCTTTACATATTAAAAATGCCTTTTTGTCTGCCTGGTAGTGTGCTCACTACCAGGCACCACGTCACTGATGCCTGCTGGGGCATACACTTCCGCCCGTAGTTCACCTATACAGGGTGCCTCCAGCTGTTTCCCCACTGCAACTCCCAGCTAGCCCTGACATCTATTGGCTGTCAGGGCATGCTGGGAGTTGTAGTGGGGAAACAACTGGAGGCACCCTGTATAGGTGAACACCGGATCTGTGATGGCCGCACATACCGCTCCCCGGCCCCGCCGCGCAGCCTGCAACCCCCCCCCACGCCCCGTCGCACCGCTCAACTCACTCCCCCTCCCCCTTAGTTCACCCATTCAGAGTACCCCCTCCCCGCTGCGCAGCCCGCATCCCCCTCCCCACCCCCCTTAGTTCACCTATTCAGTGTCCCTTCAGCTGTTTCCCCACTACAACTCCCAGCTTGCCGTGACATTTATTGGTTGTCAGGGCATGCTGGGAGTTGTAGTGGGGAAACTGGAGGCATACTGTATAGGTGAACATGCATCTCCCCCCCTCCCGGCATAATACTTTACCTTGTCCCCGGGAGCCTGCGCGCATCCACTTCCTTCAAAGTGCTCGCTGTGACTGAATTTCGACGCATTGCCAGGCTTAAATGAGTCGAAATTCTGTAGTGACGTCACTGCCGAATGCATTCGGCCACTAAGAGGGCGACCCCCAGTTGCCGAGTTTAAAACTGGTGTTGTAGTACTTAAGTACTACAACATATCAATTTTTTTAATTTCATGACAGTTCCCATTTAACTACAAGTACTACTACTCCCAAAATGGAGTACAACACTCTGCTCCATGCTGGGAGCTGTAGTACCTGCATTAATAGACAGATCACAGTGGGTGTAAGACGATCGCATCGGGTGTCAGACTGAAACCCGGGGTGATATGTCTATAGTACAGGTACTACTACTCCCAGCATTATTCTCTTTTCTTGTATAAAACTTTAGTTTCTGCCCTTAGTACAGATAGCCATTTGCTTGAACACTACCTCAGATATATGGTTTATGTCACTGACTGCTGTGACATGTGCAGTTTCTGTATATTTAGCTTTTTGAAGGATGTTTTATTTTAATTATTCTGTAAAACTAGCTTAAAAGGAAGGACACTAATATGTATACACAAAACAATCGGGTATTCAACACTATTTGCAAAGTTTTGTCATTGTTTTCTTTTAAATATATGGGAGCTAAACCAATACCATCTGCCCCAAGACAGTAAATTGTAAAGTTCATATAAATGATGCTTACACAGAAAACACATGTACATTACATACATACTGAAAAATTAAGCCTATTAAAACTCCTGGAAAGGTATCTTCCGTTGTCAACATTTCTGCAATAATTTGTCCTGCATATCCATACTTTAAATGCTCTCCTGTGACCGACTTCCACACATTTTTTCAATTCTATAGATTAATTAAATATTTTCGCTCAAAATGTGTAATGTCGTTAGAAAGTTCTTGATTCTTACTAAATAATTAAATTTTAGTAGTTGTATAACTAGTCGATCATAGGAACTGCGTCATACAGCACTGCTCCGAGTGGGAACACGATATAGAAAGGTTCACTCCATCTGGTGATTTTAAAGATGTACAAATGCCTTGGAGACAGGAGGGTTGTTGTTTCCCTGGGGCATCTTATCTTAGATCAGCCTAACTATTTTGTCAATATGTTCAACAGGGAAGGCCTTTTCTCTATTAAAGAATATATATATATATATATATATATATATATATATATATATATATATATATATATATACTGTATAAATACTGTATATACACACTATATATGTATATATATATATATATATATATATATATGTGTGTGCCTAATTGAAGGGTACGCTGTGTCCTTATCAGAGATGAGTGAACTTTTTAAAGTTTGGTTCTGCTGGTTTAACTGTCTAAGGCTTCTTTCACACTGCCATTGTGACATGGCAGTGCAACGGACGTCAGGGAACACGGGGAAAAAACTATGTAACAATAATAGTAAATGGGATCTGTCGGGACCCATTGTAGCCCGTTGTGCCCCGTCCGGAAAACGGACGTTAAAGGCACAACAAAAACAAAAAACTGGTGCCTAATGGACCTTATCCGACGGGGCACAACAACAGTGTGAAAGGGGCCTAACTCTGGCAAAAAGTTCTGATTATGACCAAACTAGTTCTGACTGAATCTGTACTTTACCAATAGCCATAAAATCCTTGTATAACACTTTCTAAGAGCTCTAAAAGCCCTGTATAACACTGTTAGGTCACCTTGGAGAGTATCTATAGACGTGTGAGCTGTTTTTAGGCAAAGTTAAAGTGTATCTGTCAGATCCCACAAAACAAAAACAAAAAAACAAAGAAAGGGGAAGGGGGCGTGTCAGCAGCTACTGCCTAGCCAAGAAGTGGAGGAGACATCTGCCTCTTCCTCCGCTAGGCGGGCAAGTAGTGGAGAAAGTGGCATGGGAGGTGGTATTGCGAGTGTACAGGCTCCTGAAACAGACACTGTTGAGGTATCCGGGGGGGGGGGGGGGGGGGTGTGGACACGACTCAGTGACGTGCAGACACAATTCGGTGATGATGATGAAGCCGATCACACTTGGGAGCCGGGTGCAGAAGGGGCTTCATCATCATCAGGAGAAGAGAGTTGCAGGTTGCCCATGAGGCAGCTGTTGAGCCAGCAAAGGAGTAGCATGGTTGGCAGTCAGCATGGTGACAGAAATGGAAAGTCTGGAGCCACACATGCCCAGGGCAGACCACCTGCTTCGCGGCAGCCTACCTTTCTGGGAGGTAGTGGAACGGGAGAGGAGGTTAACATGGCCACATGCAAGATGTGCCGGCAGAAGGTGAAACGTGGACAGAGTCCCAATGTTGGCACCACGGTCCTGCGTCAACATATGCAGCATCACCATAAAGGGGACTGGGAGAACCGTGGCTCCAATGTGGTGGTCCAGCCTGCTGCATCACCCAGTGGCATGCCGCTCCCTGTTTCAGCCAGCCAAGGCTCCACCAACTCAGCAGAAGGGAGCTGTGTGTCATACCCATATTCTGTCACTCCAGAGGCTCCTGCTTTTCCTACTTCGAGCCAGTCATTCCGCCAGCAATCAATCGGCGAAGCCATGTCCAAGAGACAACAGTATGCGCCCACTCATCCAACGGCACAGAAGCTGAATGTGCTCCTGTCCAAGTCCATGTCCCTTTGAGGAAGCCACATTATTAGTCAGTTGCCAAGATTACGGGATGAACAACATCATTCTACTGTTTCATCTACTACAAAATGTGTTGGAAACAATGGCTGATCAGGGCACTGGAGATGTGGTGCCTACATCTCACAGCCACATGAGCCCTGTGGGGGCTGAACTGGAGGAGGAGGGGGAGGGGCACAGTAAAGCACAGTTTAGGTTTCGCAAGATGGGCAATATTTCTAATCATCTGACAGAAGAAGAGGAGCAGGAGCAGCTTAAGGAGCTAGAGGGTTATGAGAAAGGCGAGACAGAGGACCCAGACACACCATGGCAGTATGCAGTGGAGATGGAGGCAGGGAGTCCCTCCGAGTCACTTGCACAAAGGGCATGATGCATGCTCACTTGCTTGCATAGTGACTGGCGAATTGTCACCATTTGGCAGCAGGATGACTTCTGGTTCTCCACCTTATTGGACTCTCTCTAGCGGCACAAAATTGGGGCCTTTTTTACAACAACTGTGAAGGAGGACAAACTGACCTACTACAGGGACATCCTACGTAGTCAGTTGGCCGATGTCTATCTGCGCCATCGTCCATTCTCTCGCAGGTCTGACTCGAGGGGGCCCTCTGCGCTCACCTTCCACTGCCATGGCTGCTGGGGAGGGGAGGGGTGGCAGGAGCAGCACCAGCTCCATTATCAACAACCTAAGTCTACAGTCACTAATGAGTAGCTTTCTTCACCCGCATAGTGAAACAATTCATCAGCAGCAGGTAGACATGGAGCAGGACCTGAATCAGCAGGTGGTGGCATACCTTGACATGGCCATGCCAACAAACCTTGAAGATCCGCTGGACTTCTGGGCAGCCAAACTTGATTTATGGCCGCAACTAACAGAGTTTGCCATGGAAAAGCTGTCCTGTCGGACAGTAGTGTGCCATCAGAGCAGGTGTTTAGTGCGGCCGGGGCCATAGTAACCCCAAGGCTAACTCGTCTGTTCACGAAAAATGTGGAGAGACTGACCTTTGTGAAGATAAATCAGGCATTGGTCAGCCAGGATTTCCACCCCCCAATGCCAGATGCCTCAGAGTAGATTGACCATGCTGGTACACCAACACTTCACAATTATGGTTATGAAACCCTCTTGGGTTATCAATTAGGGTTATGAAACCCTCTTGGGTACTGAAAATGCCTGCTCCTGACTGATCCTGTGTCTTTCATGAACTACTTGCCTCACTGATGCTTCTGGCCTTGGGCCTTTTTTCCGCATATGGGGCGGTATGAGAGCTCATTTTTTTGTGCTGTGATCTGAAGTTTTTAGCGGTACAATTTTTGTATTGATCGGACTTGTTGATCGCTTTTTATTCATTTTTTCATGATATAAAAAGTGACCAAAAATACACTATTTTGGAATTTGAAATTTTTTTGCGTGTACGCCATGGGATGGGTTAAATGATCTTTATTCACTTTTTTAACTTTTTTTCTGCAATGTTATAGCTCCCATAGGGGGCTATAACACTGCACACACTGATCTTTTACATTGATCACTAGTTTCTCATAGGAAACCAGTGATCAATGATTCTGCGCTTGACTGCTCATGCCTGGATCTCAGGCACTGAGCAGTCATTCGACAGTCGGACACCAGGAGGCAAGGTAGGAGACCCTCCACTTGTCCCAGAGCTGTTTGGGATGCCGTGATTTCGCCGCGGACATCACTAACAGCCCCCTGAGCTAACCGCCAGTGATTTACTTTCACTTTAGAAGCTGTGTTCAACTTTGAACGCCGCGTCTAAAGGGTTAATTGCCCGCGGCACCGCGATCATTGCCGCGCGCTATTAGCAACGGGTCCCGGCCATTGTTAGAGGCCGGGCCCGACCCATTATGACGTAGTGGCCCCGCGTTATAGAAAGGGAAAGGACTCAGGATGTACCGGTACGTCCTTGGTCCTTAACAGGTTAAGGCAATTTTCAATCCAGTTACAAACTAAAATTTCCAAACCCAAAGACCTTAACTTACCTATCAGATATCTATGAGGGACAGTATCAAACGCTTTTGCAAAATCCAAAAATACTATATCCACAGCCATTCCTCTGTCAAGGCTTCTACTCAAATCTTTATAAAAGCAAATAAGGTTGGTTTGACAACTTCTGTCCTTAGTAAACCCATGATGGCTATCACTTATAATACTATTCCCCCTATATATTCCTGTATGTAGTCCCTTATAAGTCCTTCAAACAATTTACCCACAATGCACGGTTAGCTTACTGGTCTATAATTACCTGGGGAAGACCTAGAGCCTTTTCTGAAGATTGGTACCACATTCGCCTTGCCAGACACCAGATAATCTCTAAATATCATAAACAAGGCTACAGAAATGACTGAACTTAGTTCTCTAAGAACTTTTGGGTGTAATCCATCCAGTCCAGGATATTTTCTTACATTTGCTTTACTTAATTTACCTTGAACCTTATCTACATTAAGCCAGTTCAGTACATTACATGATGTGTTACCAGCACTGGCCTGGCCTGCATCAGTTCCTCCCTCTTCCTTCGTATATATACAGAACTAAAGAACCCATTCAGTAGCTCCGCCTTCTCTTGATTGCCAGTGACAGGGACAAGGAACAAGGGTTTCAGGCTTACTCTTACATAGGCTGTGAATCAGGTCAGCTCCTGTACTGGCTACATAGTAGAAACGCTACTTAGGATGTAAATATACATCCTGCTGCGTTCAGTACCAGACACCCGGACATACATTTATGTCTAATGTCCTTAAGGGGCTATTTAGGATTATATTCAGTTTTGTTCTCTACTAAGATTCATTGCATCCATTTCATAGAAAAGAATATAGATTTATAAATTGAAGGCCGACCATATTTCATAGAAGTAGATTATGCAGCTGGTTTGGCTCTCTTTGACAGAGTGGTCAAGCTCTTGTTGGTCACAACACCTAGACCCTAGGGTCTGTGGAAGGACCTTGATGACAAAAACCTGTACCCTAATAGAGGGTCCAATTTGATTATTGCAATGGGAACCCACTTTATATTTGTCACAGCCCTTGTCTCTCAACTTCTCAGAACTCCCTCAGAGTATCAGAACTCTTGGGACCCCTGGACTTTGGTATCAGATGGTATCAGAGGCACCTTGACATCAAGATAAGCTATAAGCTATTTTATCCTACAGTGTTCTATAAGGCCTTACTTGTGAAAGATATACTTTTAGCTTATTCCTGTAACTTATTCTGTGTTCTGGCTCTGTGACTTTGGCTCAATTTTTTGGTTAACCCTTTGCTTACAAATTGGTACCTTTGTTGTCCTCTTGGCTCCGGCTTGCTGATTATCCTCTCTGTTTGTCTCCCGGTTAGTATTGTATACTTTGTGTTTTAACCCATTGTGTTTGCACTGTTTTTCCCTGACCCTTACTGTTTTGCCGCAATTTGTAGTCTTTACCTGTGACGTCCCAGCACTTATTTCAGAGTAGGGATCATCTTCAAGTTGTGGAGTCACTGTTTAGGGACATTACGCAACAGGCAGAGACACTGGTTCGGGGTGAGTGCTAGAGTGCACTGTTTCCCTGCCCATACGTGTCACCCTTGATAATAATTATTTTATTTATATAGAGCACACATATTATACAACGCTCTCCACCATCATCACTCATATTGGCTTTTGTTCCCATTGGGGCTCACAATCTAAATTTACCTATCGGTAGGTGTTTGGAGTGTTGGAGGAAACCGGACTACCCAGAGGAAACCCACACAAACACGAGAGAACTTACAAACTTGCAGATGTTACACTTTTTTTAATCATTTCTACTGGACAGTTTAAGAGGTTTTGAGTCCAACTGCACAACATTTTCTATACAGAGCCACAGTCTGTACTTAGCACTGAGAATTTTCAAGTTAGCAGATTGGAATGGGGACCTCGCTTGAATGGAGGACTAGCTGAACCATTAAAACCTCCACCTTTGCCGGCAGAAAGTAGTAGGAAACAGCACAGCACCCAGGGCCTGAAGCAAGCTTCCCTTAGAGACTTGACCAAGTGCAGCTCCTTTTGTGGGTTACCCTCCAACAGTCAGACTAGTGATTGGGATTTTGAATATTCTGAATACTACATGATAATAGTGTATGGTCTGTGGTTCTGCTAATCCCCACTGAGATCAAACCATCCTCCTGTACTTATTCCAAAAGCCTTCCCAGGACTTCATGTACCTTCATTTAAGATAAGACTGTGCCACACTCCTGTTATAAAGGGAATGGTCTGACAGGATTTATGAGGTGCAAAAATATCTTGCTCACTTCTGTCTCTAATGCCACCCTTATTCAATAGGCATAAGTAAGTACAGATTTATCAATACAGCACTTACAAGATGACATTGCCTACCCAATGCTGCAATAGTGTCCCTCATCTTTACCCTACAAAGAGGCCTACATTGCCACCACTTACCTACATTAAAAATACTCCCCATTAATACTTAAAAACCTTTGCTCTAAAGCATTATGCTGCTCTTGACTGCATTAATATTGCCTAAATGGCTGCTAGACTGAATAACTGAAATGAAACCCCGCAGGTATTTGCCCCTTTTTTTGGTCCTCCTGGACCACCTGATGATAAGCTTGACAAAGTTCTGATAAGTTCAATATAGGGATATGTGGGCACCTCCGTGAAATCTGCGGTGGTGCACGGGGTAGGGTAAAGCCACAGGTAGAAGAAAGATGATACACAGCACTCACCAGTAATGCACAGTGAAGATTTATTATACCATAGTGTAGTACAAGGACATGTTTCGGCGTGGGAGCCTTCCTCAGCTGTTTGCCTAGGTAGTGGGGAAGAAGAAACTACTGCAGCCAGCATAGAAACCTTTGTTAAGAAATGTAAAACAAAAATGTATTTTTCAAAACAAAAATTACCTCTGACACAGGGGAATCAATTATTCTGATCCTTAAAAGTGCCCACATGGCTCTATGTATTCACTCTACATTTTTGGATCCTCCTAGAATCATAATCTGTAACTTCCTCAATTTCCAAGACAAAGCATGACTTGTATCTAAAGCTGGAGAAGCATGCCCTTTTTTGGAAAACTCCCACTGCGGCTTGAGACATTACATTACTAGTCAGGTGATGACATGGAGCCTATATGCTTAAATGGGTGGAGCAACTGCTGGGTGGGAAGGAGATTATTCTGCAGCAAATTGTAGTTTTGCAACAGCTGGAGGCACCCTAGGTTAGAAAACACTAGTCTATTGCTCACAGCAAAACAGTTTTGAGATAACAACAGCAGCAAGGGAACTGGTTAGATGTGTACACCTTTCTTTGCCAGCCTGACCCATTTTAAATAATATCTGTATCCCAGGATAATCCCCTTTAACCTGTTGGGGACGAAGGGCGTATGCATACGCCCTTGCGTCCTGGTACTTAAGGACGAAGGGCGTATCCATACGCCCGTGGGAATTTCGGTCCCCGCCGCGCGCCGGGTGGGGACCGGGCCGGGGTGACTGCTGATATCTATCAGCAGGCACCCCGTGCAAATGCCCAGGGGGTCATTAGACCCCCCCATGTCGGCGATCGGCGCAAATCGCAAGTGAATTCACACTTGCGATTTGCGCCGATTCCGGGTCATTACGGGTCTATGGTGACCCGGTATAGAAGGGGGATCGCGGGTGTCTAAGACACCCACGATCCCCCTAAAGCGATAGGAGTGAGGTGGCACGGGTGCCACCCCTCCTATCTCTGCTATTGGTGGTCTAGACGCGACCACCAATAGCAGATCTGGGGCGGGGGGGGGGGGGGGGGGGGTTTACTTTCGTTTTCCCCATCCTGCCCACCCACAATAGGCGGGGCAGAACGGGGAAAACGAAGAGGAGCGGCGCCGACGTCCACTTACCCCTCCGGAGGCAACGGAGCCACGGCGATCGGCGGCGGTGACGGAGATCGGCGCAGGCGGCGTGCGGCACAAGAGGACGGCTCCCTGGATGGAACGGAAGCCGGTGAGTAGTTGCCTAGCAACATCTAGAGGGCTACAGTCTGAGACCACTATAGTGGTCTCTAGACTGTAGCCCTCCAGATGTTGCAAAACTACAACTCCCAGCATGCCCAGACAGCTGTTTGCTGTGTGGGCATGCTGGAATTTGTAGTTTTGCAACAGCTGGAGGTCTGCAGTTTAGAGACCACTGCACAGTGATCTCTATACTGCCCTCTAGATCTAGCAAAACTACAATTCCTAGCATGCCCACACAGCTGTTTGCTGTCTGGGCATGCTGGGAGTTGTAGTTTTGCAACATCTGGAGGTCCACAGTTTGGAGATCACTGTTCAGTGGTCTCTAAATTGTAGCACTCCAGATGTTGCAAAACTACAAATTCCAGCATGCCCGCACAGAAAACAGCTGTCTCGGCATGCTGGGAGTTGTAGTTGCGTACCTCCAGTTGTTGCATAACTACATCTCCCAGCATGCCCTTCTGTGATCAGTACATGCTGGGAATTGTAGTTTTGCAACAGCTGGAGGCACACTGGTTGGAAAATACTGAGTTAGGTAACAGAACCTAACTGAAGGTTTCCAACCAGTGTGCCTCCAGCTGTTGCAAAACTACAACTCCCAGCATGTACTGACAGACCCTGCATGCTGGGAGTTGTAGTTTTGCAACAGCTGGAGGCTCACTGGTTGGAAAATACTGAGTTAGGTAACAGAACCTAACTGAAGGTTTTCCAACCAGTGTGCCTCCAGCTGTTGCAAAACTACAACTCCCAGCATGTACTGACAGACCCTGCATGCTGGGAGTTGTAGTTTTGCAACAGCTGGAGGCTCACTGGTTGGAAAATACTGAGTTAGGTAACAGAACCTAACTGAAGGTTTTCCAACCAGTGTGCCTCCAGCTGTTGCAAAACTACAACTCCCAGCATGCACGGTCTGTCAGTACATGCTGGGAGTTGTAGTTTTGAAACAGCTGGAGGTTTGCCCCCCCCCCCCCCCCCCATGTGAAGGTACAGGGTACATTCACACGGGCGGGTTTACAGCAAGTTTCCTGCTTCAAGTATGAGCTGCGGCAAATTTTTCGCCACAGCGCAAATTCCTAGCGGGAAACTCACCGTAACCCGCCAGTGTGACTGTACCCTAAAAACACTACACTACACTAACACCTAATAAAGAGTAAAACACTACATATACACCCCTTACACTGTCTCCCCCCCCCCCCCCAATAAAAATGAAAAACGTATTGTACGGTAGTGTTTCCAAAATGGAGCCTCCAGCTGTTGCAAAACAACAACTCCCAGCATTTCCGGACAGCCACTGACTGTCCAGGCATGCTGGGAGTTTAGCAACAGCTGGAGGCACCCTGTTTGGGAATCACTGGCGTAGAATACCCCTATGTCCACCCCTATGCAATCCCTAATTTAGTCCTCAAATGTGCATGGCGCTCTCTCACTTCGGAGCCCTGTCGTATTTCAAGGAAACAGTTTAGGGACACATATGGGTGCGTTCACATGTGCGAATTTTTGATGCAGATCTGCTGCAGATTTGCTTCCGCAGATTTTGCTGCCCATTAAAGTCAATGGGCAGCAAAATCTGCAGCAGCAAGATCTGCAGCAGATCTGCAGCAAAAATATGCACATGTGAACGCACCCTTTTGGGGTATCTCCGTACTCGGGAGAAATTACACTACAAATTTCTCCTTTTACCCCTTATGAAAAGGAAAAGTTGGGGTCTACACCCGCCTGTTAGTGTAAAAAAAATTTTTTTACATTAACATGCTGGTGTTGCTCTTTACTTTTTATTTTCACAATAGGTAAAAGGAAAAAAAGACCCCCAAAATTAGTAACGCAATTTCTCCTGAGTACGGAAATACCCCAGATGTGGGCGGTTAAATGTTCTGCGGACGCACAACAAGGCTCAGAAGTGAGAGCGCACCATGTACATTTGAGGCCTAAATTGGTGATTTGCACAGGGGTGGCTGAGTTTACAGCGGTTCTGACAAAAACCCCAAAAAATAAATACCCACATGTGATCCCATTTTGGAAACAACACCCCTCACAGAATGTAACAAGGGGTACAGTGAGCATTTCCACCCCACAAGTGTCTGACAGATTTTTGGAACAGTGGTCCGTGAAAATGAAAAATGTAATTTTTTTGTTTGCACAGCCCACTGTTCCAAAGATCTGTCAAACGTCAGTAGGGTGTAAATGCTCATTGTACCCCTTATTACATTCCGTGAGGGGTGTAGTTTCCAAAATGGGGTCACATGTGGGGGGGTCCACTGTTCTGGCACCACAGGGGGCTTTGTAAATGCACATGGCCCCCGACTTCCATTCCAAACAAATTATCACTCTAAAAGCTCAATGGCGCTCCTTCTCTTCTGAGCATTGTAGTTCACTCGCAGTGCACTTGACGTCCAAACATGGGGTATTTCCATACTCAGAAGAAATGGGGTTACAAATTTTGGGGGGCATTTTCTCCTATTACCCTTTGTAAAAAAGTAAAATTTGGGGAAAAAACAGCATTTTTGTGGAAATTTTATTTTTCATTTACACATCCGACTTTAACAAAAAGTTGTCAAACACCTGTGGGGTGTTAAGGCTCACCGTACCCCTTGTTACGTTCCTTGAGGGGTGTCGTTTCCATAATAGTGTGCGATGTGGGGGGTTTTGCTGTCCTGGCACCATAGGGGCTTCCTAAATGGGACTTGCCCCCCAAAAACCATTTCAGAAAAACTCACTCTCCTAAATCCCATTGTTGCTCCTTGGCTTCTGAGCCCTCTAGTGCAACCGCCGAACACTTGACAGACACATATGAGGTATTTCCTTACTCAAGAGAAATTGGGTTACAAATTTTGAGAGGATTTTTTTCCTTTTACCCCTTGTAAAAATTCAAAAACTGGGTCTACAAGAACATGCCAGTGTAAAAAATGAAGATTTTGAATTTTCTCCTTCACTTTGCTGCTATTCCTGAGAAACACCTAAAGGGTTAACACACTTACTGAATGTCATTTTGAATACTTTGAGGGGTGCAGTTTTTATAATGGGGTCATTTGTGGGGTATTTCTAATAAGAAGGCCCTTCAAATCCACTTCAAACCTGAACTGGTCCCTGAAAAATTTCGATTTTGAAAATTTTGCGAAAAATTGGAAAATTGCTGCTGAACTTTGAAGCCCTCTGATGTCTTCCAAAAGTAAAAACTCATCAATTTTATGATGCAAACATAAAGTAGACATATTGTATATGTGAATCAATAAATAATTTATTTGGAATATCCATATTCCTTATAAGCAGAGAGCTTCAAAGTTAGAAAAATGCAAAATTTTCAAATTTTTTAAGAAAATTTTTGCATTTTTCACCAAGAAAGGATGCAAGTATCGACGAAAATTTACCACTAACATAAAGTAGAAAAAACTATCTCGGAATCAAATTTATAAGTAAAAGCATCCCAGAGTTATTAATGGTTAAAGTGACAGTGGTCAGATTTGCAAAAAATGCTCCCGTCCTTAGGTTCATAATGGGCTCCATCCCCAAGGGGTTAAAGAGCCTAAAAATATAACAGGTACAGCTAAATTGATCATATAACGTCGCTCTCTCTTTAGAAATGGTACTCGCAAGATCACTCTATTGTTCTGTACACAAAAAAGTACACATATAATTGTCTTTTTGCATAAAGTGTGGTGGTTTCTATTGATGACTCTCCACTCTTGATTTTCTCATGAGCTCCACAGTAACTATGTTCTTCATCCTTATGATCCAAAACAATCCAATATATGTTCTATAAGTAAGGTGGAAGTACCAAAAATAGGGTAATATGGTCAGATAATTTTTCTTTATTGCACTCACAAGATTAAAAAATACCTGTCATGAAATTATTAAAATTTATAATCCACCCAGTTAACTCTCTCCATCATGATAAACCACCGCTGTCTTTATTTTTTTCAGTTTTCTATTTTGATATTGTGCATTTTTTTCTGCTCAGTGAGCTCAATAGACTGGGAAGGGGTGTTCCCTGGTACGTGTGACATCATCTGAAGCCCCACTGGGGAGAACTTCCTCCCTTACTCTGCTACACACAGCAAAGAGCAATTCAGTGTGATATTGTCTGTGATTGGCTAAGGCTGCACCCCCCTCCCCCTCTCTCCTCTCTGTACTCTGCTAAGGTCCTGCCTGAATTTCCTGACTTTTGTCTCTGCCAGGCTGCTAAAGGAACTAAAGCAGGATCAGAAGGAGGACCCCTGGTGGCAAAACTTGTATGGCTTAATTTAACACACAAACTTACAAAATTTTATTAAGAAATATTTTAGAAAGGTAATATAGGCTAAATAGGCTGATCTATTACATATTCTTTTTTTTATTACTAATGACAGGTACCATTAAAAATGAGACACATGCATTTATGAGACACAGGTCCTGATTTACTGTAAAGTGTGTGATTTCTGGCTAATGTTGGAAAGCTTATGGATTACCGCTTGTGTAACAGGTGGTTGCTTTTTGGCCTATAAAAAGAGTGCAGGGAAATGCTTAGAGAGTCAGGTGTGAAGTGATGACTGGCCCTACCTTAATTTGGGCTGTAGATGAAGCCACATGATTCCCATCTGAAGTTGGACACTGACACAAGGTGTCATCTGCAAGGTGTCATCCATTTCCTGCTGCCTGAACCACAAATCATAAAGGTGTCCTCTTGCATCTTCTTCCTTCCCCACAACCTTGATTGATAGATCTCTTCCTGTTTGGGTAATAATCAAGGACGATGGGGCCGGCAGGAGCCACTGGAGGCCACCCTGAGGACTTATGGTTCAGGAGGCATGAAAGTAATGATGGGTTCCCATTAAATGTTCATTAGTTAGTGGATCAAATAGTGGTGAGCCTACTCAGGAATACAGTGAAAAGAAACACGAGAAGAAACAGCGAGAAGAAATATGAGTGACCTCAGGGGAAGAAATAAAATGTTACAGGATGGAAGAGGAAGTAAGAGTAATGCAGTTCAGAAACTAAGTATTGTGCAATTCTGTGAGAACAATAGCACATACTACACTGCTGTGTATAAGGTCTGAAATGAAATATCAATGGATCTTCATGAGTGAATCCTGTTGTGCAAGCAGACTTAGTGGAGGCTTATATGTTGTGCCAACTCTTCCAGTTGGGACGGTCTAGACCCCTCACCTTGTCAATAAAAGCTATTTTGAGTTAATATATGCTAACAACACTGGTAGCACTGGATATGGTCCTTATCTTTAGGTTTAGAGTGGTTGACAGGAGTAACATCACAACTGGCTGCCAGGCTGTGGTACAGGGGCATGAATTTAAATTACATGAGGAAGGGAAGCTGGTGGACCCTTAATTAACTTGAGGAAATAGAAATGGCTTGTGATGGCTTACATGTGACTGGTGAAGGCTTTTGGCAAGGCTTCTATGGAGTCTTAAGTCAGTCATTGGCCATAGAAATTGTGGTGTATGCATGAAGCAGCTAAGTTCCCAAGGGAAACCTGATCAGGGACAGGCTGAAAAGGGTGATCAGAGGACAAGGATGAGTAGGAAGACAGCATAGGGCAAGGCAGAAACCAGCTGATTACTGGACTGGGATTTACAGTTCCGATGCATCGGTATCCAAGACAAGAGAAACTCAGCAAATGGGGTCTGTAGTCTGGTTCCACTGGAAGGGCTATGACTACATTAAAGTGGACCGAATCTGTGAGAAAATCTGCTTTCATAGACTATCTATAATGTGGGTTGTAATGGCCAAACTGCTTACTGCTTAAAGGTATGTTCGAAAACCTGCAAGTATCAGTCCCTTAGTGAATCTCATAGGGAGAGATTTATCAAAACCTGTGCAGAGGAAAAATTGCTGAGTTGCCCATAGCAACCAATCAGCTCGCTTGTTTCATTTTTGAAAAGGCCTGTGAAAAATGAAAGAAGCGATCTGATTGGTTGCTATGGGCAACTTAGCAATTTTTCCTCTGCACAGGTTTTGATAAATCTCCCCCATAGTGAGTAAAACTGAATGAGTTAAACTGTGCAAGTAGATTCTGTATGTATTTCCTTACTGCTTTCTTCACGCAGGTTTTATATTTTTTGGGGGGAGGGAACCTACAGCAAAGAGGGGGAAGATAGTGTAGATAGAGAGGTGGGAATAATAAATGTACCTGGGGGTGGAGCAGAGGGAGGGGTTAGAATAGTTAATAGGAATAGGCTTCATAGGAAAATAAAACTTACACCCTTGAATCCCATTAACCCCAATAACTTAAAGGATGGAAATGTAAAGTGTATGTTCACAAATGCCAGAAGCCTAGCAAATAAAATGGGGGAGCTTGAGGCCTTGATACTGGAGGAACATATTGATATAGTTGGGATCACTGAGACATGGCTGGACTCCTCGCATGACTGGGCTGCCAATCTGCAGCGTGTTTACATTGTTTCGCAAAGATAGAATGAACAGAAAAGGTGGTGGTGTCTGTCTGTATTTTAGAAGTGGTATGGAAGTCAATGTGAACGATGCCATAGTGTGTGATGATTCTGAGGAGGGAAATACTGAAAAAAAATAGTATTTGGTGTAATCTACAGACCCCCTAACATCACTCAGCTGGATAGGTCAGCTGCATAAACAAATAGAGAGGGCTGCCCGGGCAGGTACAGTGGTAATAATGGGAGATTTTAGCTATCCAGATATAGATTGGGGTCTGGGGTTGGCTAAAACTACAAAGGGGCGACTATTCTTAAATTTATTGCAGGATAATTTTATGGGCCAGTTTGTGGAGGACCCAACAAGAAGTGATGCCTTGTTGGATCTGATCATTTCCAACAACGCAGAGCTGGTTGGTAATGTAACTGTGCGGGAAAACCTTGGTAATAGCGACCACAATATTGTTACTTTTGACTTAAAATGTAGAAAACAAAGACAGGTGGGGAAGGCAAAAACATATAACTTTAAAAAGACAAATTTCCCTGGGCTGAGATCTGCACTACAGGACATAGCCTGGGGGGAGGTGTTGTCAAATACTAATACAGAAGGTAAATGGGACATCTTTAAATCAACTCTAAATAACTATACAGCTAAATATATACCAAAGGGGAACAGATATAAACGATTAAAACTAAATCCTACATGGCTGACACATGATGTTAAAAGAGCAATAAACAACAAAAAAATAGCCTTCAAAAAATTCAAATCTGATGGGTCAGCTATAACATTTAAACAGTACAAGGAGCTTAATAAAATCTGTAAAAATGTAATAAAAACAGCAAAAATTCAAAATGAGAGATAGGTGGCCAAAGAAAAAAAAACTAATCATAAATATTTTTTTAGATATACAAATGCAAAAAAAACAAGGACAGAGCATGTAGGACCCCTTAATAATGATAATGGGGAGGTTGTCACGGGCGATCAAGAGAAGGCGGAGCTACTGAATGGGCTCTTTAGTTCTGTATATACTAAGGAAAAAGGAGCTGACATTGGAAAGGTCAGTGCTGGTAACACATAATGTAATGTACTGAACTGGCTTAATGTAGAGATGGTACAAGGTAAGTTAAGTAATTTAAATGTAAGCAAATCTCCAGGACCGGATGGATTACACCCAAGAGTTCTTAGAGAGGTAAGTTCAGTAATATCTGTACCCCTGTTCATAATATTTAGAGATTCACTGGTGTCTGGTATTGTGCCAAGGGACTGGCGCAAGGCGAATGTGGTGCCAATCTTCAAAAAGGGCTCTAGGTCTTCCCCAGGAAACTATAGTCCGGTAAGTTTAACGTGCATTGTGGGTAAATTGTTTGAAGGACTTATAAGGGATTACATACAGGAATGCATAGGGGATGATAGTATTATAAGTGATAACCAGCATGGGTTTACTAAGGATAGAAGTTGTCAAACCAATCTAATTTGCTTTTATGAAGATGTGAGTAGAAGCCTTGACAGAGGAATGGCTGTGGATATAGTGTTTCTGGATTTTGCAAAAGCGTTTGATACTGTCCCTCATAGACGTCTGACAGGTAAGTTAAGGTCTTTGGGTTTGGAAACTTTAGTTTGTAACTGGATTGAACACTGGCTCATGGATCGTACCCAGAGAGTGGTGGTCAATGATTCGTACTCTGATTGGTCCCCGGTTATTAGTGGTGTACCCCAAGGTTCTGTACTGGGACCGCTGTTGTTTAATTTATTTATCAATGATATAGAGGATGGCATTAACAGCTCTGTTTCTATCTTTGCAGATGACACCAAGCTTTGCAGCACGGTACAGTCTATAGGGAATGTGTATAGGTTACAAGATGACTTGGATAGACTAAGTGTCTGGGCATCCACTTGGCAAATGAGGTTCAATGTGGATAAATGTAAAGTTATGCATCTGGGTACTAATAACATGCATGCGTCGTATGTCTTAGGGGGGATTAAACTGTCAGAGTCACTGGTAGAGAAGGATCTGGGTGTACTTGTAGATCACAGAATAGCATGCAATGTCAGGCTGCTGCTTCCAAAGCCAGCAGGATATTGTCATGTATCAAAAGAGGCATGGACTCAAGGGACAGGGACATAATACTCCCCCTTTATATGCTGTTCAGTTTTGGAGAAGAAAAAGTTTAGTCTCAAGGGGCAACACGCCTTCTTTACCATAAGAACTGTGAACTTATGGAACAGTCTACCTCAGGAACTGGTCACAGCAGGAAAAATGTACAGCTTTAAAACAGGATTAGATACATTCCTGGAACAAAATAACATTAATGCTTATGAAGAAATATAAAATCCCATCCCTTCCCCAATATCGCGCCACACCCCTACCCTTCAATTCCCTGGTTGAACTTGATGGACGTAAGTCTTTTTTCAACCGTACTAACTATGTAACTACTAATATATTACACAGTCATGTCCAGGGTAGTTAGCGGTGCAGACCTATATCTCGTCCCAACCACTGTCCCTACAGTAGCTTCTTGGATATTCCACCCTAAACGGTGGACCCCAACTTAGCAACAGTCCCTACACTAGACTAAGTATAGAGATGTCAAGAAGTGTCAGGAAGGCTAGGTCAGCAACACAATGGCAAGAACAATACCAAACTGTAAGACAAAGGGTAAACAGGGACAAGCCAGAAAATCAGAACCTAGAGTGATGCGCACTACACAAACAGAGTCAACATAGAGTCAGGACAGGCCAGGGTCAAAACTAGGGAGTGGCAAAGTACAAAGTCAGTAGACAGGAGCAAAGTAAAGGAACAGGCAAGAGGTCAGGTCACTGGGGCTCAGAACAGTATATGGACGCAGTAAAAGGAATGCGGAACACAAGTTATAGGATTCAGGACAAACCAGAATCACAGGCACAGGCTGAAAAAGGAATGCGGAACACAAGTTATAGGATTCAGGACAAACCAGAATCACAGGCACAGGCAGAAAACACTGGGGGAGATTTATCAAAGGATTTAGACTGGTTTTTCCTGTCTAAATTTGTCACACAGAAAGTCGCAGCCTAAATATGTGCGACTTTTCTGCGACTTTTGCGGTAGAGGATTTTTAGAACATGATGCATGCAAGTTTATTTTAGACAGAAATGCATTGGAAAATGCATTGGTGCTGAATTTATCAAGTGCGACTTTTGTGCGACAAGTCGCATCTGCCCAAAATACACTGAAATGTCAGACCATGTTGGAGCAGGTCTAAATGCAGTTTAAGCTGTAGACCCTGAAGTCTGAGCACAGAATTTATCAAGGGCTGTGAGACCTTTGATAAATTAGGAGCACAATAGACAGGAGACTACCACATACGCTGGTCTATAAGCATACCCAGAATTGACTAGATTAGTAAATGTCCCCCACTGAGTGGTTTAAATATTCCGCCGTTGAAATGGGTAAGCACTGGTGCCAAGAATGATTGACCCAGAGCTCACACCTCTTCTTAGGTTGGGCTAGACGAGTCACTCAGTAATCAACGACTCTGCGATGTGCAGGGCCATCTTCAGAACGAAGATAGAAGCCACATGTCTTGCCGCATTAATGCTTCTGGTCCCCTGCTGATCTCTGCTTATTCTGGGTTTTGTGTCATCCCAACCAGACATCACTGATCTGCTTAGCCAATCAGTGGCAGTAGTGGTGTCCCTCATCAGTTACTGTGGATGAGAGGACAGGTCTTGTGGGTTCAGGACAGCACAGAACCCTAGAGAAGTAGAGATCAGGGGGGACTAGCAACATCACTGCAGTAGCTGTAAGATGCTGGTAAAGGTGAGTATAGTATAGTATGTGAATTATTTTTACACCACCCCCAGCATTGGAAAACACTTTTGTATAGTAGGACAAACCCTTTATAATAAATTTCCCTCTATGAGTCCTTATTTGCCATGGTGCACAACAATTTTTTTAATACTCTTTTTAACTTTATAAAAATGACCCTAGTCTCAGGCTGCTACATGAGATTTTTTAACCGCTTTATTATGGTACAGAGGGTGGAGAGGGGGGTGTGCGAGTAATCCTGCACAGGAAGTCATCTGATCTTAAGCTCACCCTGATTCTAATCCATATATAGTTAATAGACTAATAAAAATTTCCTTATATCATTGGATACTTTTTTGATTGCTCCCAAAACCTCCCTGTTCCTCAGTGTATAGACAACAGGATTTAGCATTGGAACCACAGCCATATAGATAAATGAGAGTAACTTGTCCTGGTCACTAGAATGTCCAGATTCTGGGTCCCCATACAAGAAAATGATTGGACCATAGAATAACATGACAGTGGTGAGATGAGACGAGCAGCTGGAGAAGGCCTTGAGCCGTCCTTTAGAAGAACGTATCTTCATTATGGTGGAGATAACATATGTGTAGGAGATTATTGTAAGACACAAAGGCAAAAACGTAAAAAATATATTCCCAAACAGCATGAATATTTGTCTGCTCATGGTGTTACTCGAGGTTATGGAATATAAGGTTTTAAGGTCACAATACAAGTGGTCAATTTCATGTGAAAAACAGAAAGATAACATGGATGTTAGGAGT
This sequence comes from Hyla sarda, assembly GCF_029499605.1. Taxonomy (NCBI): domain Eukaryota; kingdom Metazoa; phylum Chordata; class Amphibia; order Anura; family Hylidae; genus Hyla; species Hyla sarda. The sequence continues at coordinate 60,281,463 of NC_079192.1, read as the reverse complement.
GCATATATTAGGGAGTTTATAGCTGCTATAAGCCAAGAGGAAACAGCCATTGATATGTATACTTGCCTATTCATGATGAGGTGATATTGAAGGGCCATGCAGATGGCGACATATCTGTCATAAGACATGAAGGTCAAAATAAAAATATCACAGACAGCAGAAAACATGTAAAAGAAAAGTTGAGTAATACAGGAGGAGAACCATATTCTATGGTCTTGTGTTGCAGTTATGAATAACAGCTTTGGAAGAGTAGTAGATACATAGATGACGTCTGCCAGGGAGAGATTTCCGAGAAAAAAGTACATGGGTGTATGCAGCTGGGCTTCCAAGCATATTAGTCCAGTAATAAGTAAGTTTCCATTCACAGTCAATAGATACATCAGTAACACTCCAACAAAAAGCAGGTGCCTTCCCATTCCTGAGGTAGATATTGATAAGATATAAAATTCTGTTTCTGTACTGTTTGGACATGTATCCATCTTTTTTACCTGGAACAGAACATAATAAAGGAATTGGTTGTGTAAAATCCTCTACACAGGTTTTCTGGCATTTTTTTTTTTTTTTTTTAAATACTGCTACTGGAGTTCTTGAGCCAAAGCCAGAACTGTATTCAAAGAGAATCGGAAATATAAAGACAGAACTTATACTTCTCCTTCCTCATTGATCCACTTCTGGTTTTGGCTTAAAAACTGGCAGAAAAAAAATCTGTGTGTAAACCTGGCCTAATAGTATTTATGCAGTATAAAATGAATGTGTTTAAGCACTAATGGTTGTTTTACTATCAAATTTATTAGAACTCAATAGTAAAAGGAAAAAAAATGGCTGATATAGGCCAATTTTTTGAGCAGTAAAATCATCGCTTTATGGGTGTTTTAGGATACAAAACAGGCCAAAGTATGTGTGAACATGGCCTTAAGGCCAGGGCTGCATTGACACTTTTTTTTAGTGGTACTAGTTGATTTTGACTATTGAGCTGCAGCTGCAAATAAATATTCTGAGATATACAGATATAGCTAACAGTCAGACTTGGTGAGTTAACACATCTAGTTAATGCCATATACATATTTTTTTGAACTGGTGCCAGAAAGTTAAACAGATTTGTAAATTACTTCTATTAAAAAATCTTAATCCTTTTAGTACTTTTTAGCAGCTGTATGATACAGAGGAAATTCTTTACTTTTTGAATTTCTTTTTTGTATTGTCCACAGTACTCTCTGCTGACACCTCTGTCTGTGTCAGGAACTGTTCAGAGCTGTATAGGTTTGCTATGGGGATTTTCTCCTGCTCTGGATAGTTCCTGATACGGGAATCAGGTGTCAGCAGAGAGCACTGTGGACAACACAAAAAAGAAATTAAAAAAATAAAGATTTTCCTCAGTAGCAAACATCTGCTAAAAAGTACTGAAAGGATTAAGATTTTTTAATAGAAGTAATTTACAAATCTGTTTAACTAACAAAACAAAATATAAACAAAATATTGATATTGAGATAACAGAATTAGATATTTTAAATGGGTATTCCAGGCCAAAACTTTTTTTTATATATATCAACTGGCTCCGGAAAGTTAAACAGATTTGTAAATTCCTTTGATTAAAAAAATCTTAATCCTTCCAATAGTTATTAGCTTCTGAAGTTGAGTTGTTGTTTTCTGTCTAACTGCTCTCTGATGACTCACGTCCCGGGAGCTGTGCAGTTCCTATGGAGATATTTTCCCATAATGCACAGCTCCCGGGACGTGACATAATCAATGAGCAGTTAGACAGAAAACTTCAGAAGCTAATAATTATTGGAAGGATTAAGATTTTTTTATAGAAGTAATTTACAAATCTGTTTAACTTTCTGGAGCCAGTTGATATATATAAAAAAAGTTTTTGCCTGGAATACCCCTTTAACCTTTGCATGTTAGGATGCAAGTTTCTTTTATGATTATTTTACATTAAAAAAAACATATTTTTTTATTATTAGTATTTCACATTAAAAAAATGTGACTATGCCCAGTCTTTATTATTATATTGCACTATAACATTGCTAGCAATTCAAAATTATTTATACAGTTCTAATAATAAAAAGTGAAACAAATAACATATTTTTGTAGTACTTAAAAACAAAGGGAACTATTATTCAAATATAACATTGAAATAGTTAAAATACAGAGCATTGAAAAGCTTGCCGTGGCCGGAAACATAGCACCAATCCCCTTCTTGTTATTTTGTAATGTTAATGTGGGGTATATAAAGAGACTGGAATTATTAGGGGACCAAATCAGGTGGGAATTGAGCTCAGGTTGTTCCAATTAAGTAACCAATTAGCATTACTGAACTCAATATTCTGAGAATAAGGTAAAACATATTTGCAGGATTTATACATTGAAAATATGGGGTAAATAGTATTTATTATAAAAAGGATATTAAAAAAAATAAGTAACAACACAAGAGGGCACTTATAAGGGTATATTTCTACATTCAGGTTTTTGTTTCAGTTTTTGAAGCCAAAACCAGGAATGCATCATAAATGGAGGACATGCCTAAAGAAAAGACTGAGACCTCTCCTCTTTTTAACCCCTTTCCAACCTATGACATACAATTACATCAGGGGTCTAAAACTCAAATTATCAGGGAGCCACTGGAGGTAGCATCTGGGTGAGGCAGGGTCGCATGCGCCCCTTACATATAATGCCCACATCATGCACCCCTCATCATCCACAAGCAACACCCCCCACCAGCAGTAGCACCCCATCATTCCCCAGCAACCCCCCATTCCCCCTACCCCGTGTGGTAATATTATGAGAGGACGTATGATGGGGGTCCTACTTCTGGGGGTTCCCCACATTAGGTAAGTAGCAGGTTCCCCACATTAACCTCTTAAGGACGCAGGACATAAATGTACGTCCTGGCGAGCTGGTACTTAACACACCAGGACGTACATTTACGTCCTAAGCATAACTGCGAGCATCGGAGTGATGCCCGGATCATGCGCAGCAGTTCCCGGCTGCTGAATGCAGCCAGGGACCCGCCGTTAATGGCGGACATCCGCGATCCCGCGGATGTCCGCCATTAACCCCTCAGATGCCGTGATCAATACAGATCACGGCATCTGCAGCATCACGGCCACTAAAATGGATGATCGGATCGCCCGCAGCGCTGCCTTGGCGATCCGATCATCCAGCACGACAGACTGAGGTCCCCTTACCTGCCTCCGCTGCCTTCCCGACGTCTTCTGCTCTTATCTGCCTTCCCGCAGACCAGAGCAGAATTTGACAGATACACTGATCAGTGCTTTGTCCTATACATAGCACTGAATAGTATTAGCAATCGAATGATTGCTATAAATAGTCCCCTATGGGGACAATTAAAGTGTAAAAATAAAAGTAAAAACAGTTAAAAAATAAAGTAAAAAAAATGTGAAAAAAACCCTCCTCCCCATTTTCCTTATTTCACCCCCCAAAAATGTTTAAAAAATATTTTATATACATATTTGGTATCGCCATGTGCGTGAATATCTGAACTATTAAAATAAAATGTTACCGTACGGTGAACGGCGTGAACGTAAACGTAAAAAAAAAAAAACTCCAAAATAGCTGCTTTTTTTTAAATAAAATTTTATTCCCAATTTTTTTTTATTTTTATAAAAAATGGATTAAAAGTTTTATATAGGCAAATATGGTATCAATAAAAATTACAGATCACGGCTCAAAAAATTTGCCCACATAAAGCTGCTTATACGGAAAAAAGTTATAGGTCTTCAAAATAGGGGGATTTTAAATGTACTAATTTGGTTAAAAAGCTTCCGATTTTTTTTAATCGCAACAGTAATAGAAAAGTATGTTATCATGGGTATCATTTTAATTGTATTGACCCAAAGAATAAAGAACACATGTCCTTTTTACCGTAAATTGTACGGCGTGAAAACGAAGCCTTCCAAAATTAGCAAAATTGCGGTTTTCTTTTTAATTTCCCCACACAAATAGTATTTTTTGGTTGCGCCATACATTTTATGGTAAAGTGAGTGAGGGCATTACTACGGACAACTGGTCGCGCAAAAAAACAAGCTCTCATACTAGTCTGTGGATGAAAACATAAAAGAGTTATGATTTTTTGAAGGCGAGGAGGAAAAAACGAAAACGTTAAAATAAAATTGTCTGAATCCTTAAAGCCCAAATGGGCTGAGTCCTTAAAGGGTTAAATAGGCAGCAGGTTCCCCACATTAGGTAAGCAGCAGGTTCCCCACATTAGGTAGGCAGCAAGTTCCCCACATTAGGTAGGCAGCAGGTTCCCCATATTAGGTAGAAGCAGGTTCTCCACATTAGGTAGTAGCAGGTTCCCCACATTAGGTAGTAGCAGGTTCCCCACATTAGGTAGACGCTGGTTCCCCACATTAGGTAGTCACAGGTTCCCCACATTAGGTAGTAGCAGGTTCCCCACATTAGGTAGAAGCAGGTTCCCCACATTAGGTAGTAGCAGGTTCCCCACATTAGGTAGCATTGCCGTTTCCCCTCCTCCCCCCCACTCACACACACACATACACACACACACACACACAGACAGACACTCACACATGCACACACCTATAGACACACTTATCTGTCCTGCCCTGCGCTTCTCCTCTCCGGCGGCGGCCTGACAGGTGACGTCACTGAAGTCCTCCTGTGCGGGTCTGCGGAGGGACGTCATATGTGCGACATCCCTCATCAGACTCGGGCCGGCTGGCCAACCGGAGACGCGGAGGAGGGCGGGGTTAGTGAAGCCTTCCGGCATTTAGCCTTGCTTGCCTGAAGCAGGGCTAAATGCCTGAAGAAGTCCCTGCATGTCCCGGGCGTCAGGCAATACAAATTACATATATCTGGTGCGGGCCACAAGTTTGAGACCCCTGAATTACATTATGGTTAAGGTGGACAAGGCGTGGGTTTAGAAGCTGAGTCTTCTCTTTACACGGTGGGTGTTGGCTGCTATCTGCAGCTGACACCTGCCATTAACGTGGTCATCTAGGATAATAAAATCAGAACTATTTTCTTAAAAAAAACAGCACCACACCTGTCCTCAGGTTGTGTGTAGTATTAAAGATCAGATTAATTTTAAGTGAATGAAACAAAGTTGTAATGCCATACACAACCTGAGGACAGGTGTGGTGCTGTTTTTGATTTAGCTATAAAGATTCCCCAATTAATTAGTGATTATATTCCGTTTTTTATTATTCATCATTGGTGATTCAGGGGTCAAATCGGAAATGATATATACAGTATGGATGAAATTATGAAATGTATGAATTGTTTTACCCTGTTCTTTGGCGCTTTTCTTTGGTGAAGTGAACTGACTTTTCATTTAGGAAGTTTTTCTAAGAGAACACATCAAGTCGTGATTCTTGATGCAGTAGAGATAGATGCGGCCACTCAGATGTATGGTATACAAAAAGTAAGTTTCTTTATTTCAAAAGATAAAATTTAACAGGTAACGGGATGTGGCAGGGAGAGACAGTGGCCTATGGAGCAGTGGATTCAAACTGCTGTTTCGTGCCCATAATGCACTTCTTCGGATCACTTTGTAGGCACTTACTCTCAGGTGCGATTTTAAAGGATTTGTAGGGGTATTCCAGGATTTTTTTTATTTTACTATGCTACAGGGGCTTTAAAGTTAGTGTAGTTCATAATATAGTGTCTATACCTGTGTGTGACGGTTTTGTCACAATTCTCCTGTGATTTTCACCCCAAGATTTATTTTTAACAGCATACAAAATTACTGTTGTCCTTCCTAAGCATGTCAATTACTGTCTGTCAGGTATGTACTAAAATCCCCTTATGGTGAATAACCCCTTTAAAATCCTTTAAAACCGCACCTGAGAGTAAGTGCATACCTATGACATACAGTTATATCATGGGTAAGGTGGACAAGGAGTTTAGGAGCTGGCAATGGTAATAGCCAGCATACAGCAGAGGGTTGCCGACCTGTAGCTTCAAGTGTACAGCAGAAGGTGGCAGGCCTCTAGTAGCCAGTGTACAGCATGAGTAGGTGGATTAGTGTTACATGTAGTATCCAGTGTACAGCAGAAAGTGGCTGACTCTTAGTAGCCAGCTTATAGCAGGAGATGGTGGACTAGTGTTTCAAGTAGTATCCAGCATACAGCACAAGGTGGCTTACCAGTAGTATTCAGCAAACAGAAGGAGGTGGTTGTCTGTAGTCACCAGTGTACAGCAGAAGGTAGGGAACTTGGGTCATTTGTACTAGTCAGCATATAGTCAGACTGGGAGAATCTAGCGTACAGGCAAAGGTGCCAAAGTGGTGTTTCCTGTAGTATCCAGCATACAGGAGAAGGTGGCTGGTGTATAGTACCCAGCATACAGCAGGAGGTGGCAGACTGGTGTTTCTAGTAGTATCCAGCTAACAGCAGGGGGTGGTGGTCTGATGTTACAAGTGGTGGTAGTGGAAGTAATGTCTAATCAGGGGCATCTGGCATCAGTAGTATCCAGCATAGAGCAGAAGTTGGATGACTGGTAGCGGCAAGTAGTATCCAGTGTACAGCAGAAGGTAGGAGACTACTAGTATCCAGCATACAGCAGGAGGTGGATGACTGTTTTATAAATAGTATCCAGTGTACAGCAGAAGGTGGTGACCTTGTAGTACCCAGCTTATAGCAGGAGGTGGCAGACTGATGTTCCAAGTAGCGATCTTGTAGTACCCAGCTTACAGCAGAAGGTGGCTGTCTGGTAGTATCCAGCGTACAGAAGGAGGCGGTGTACTGGTGTAAAAATTAGTATCCAGCATACAGCATGAGGAGGTTGTCTTCTAGTTTTCAGCATACAGCAGGAGGTAAGGAACAGGGAATATTAGTAGTAGACAGTGTATGGGAGAAGGTGGCAGACTTATAGAAGAGAGTGTACAGCTGGAGGTGGTGAAGTGGTGTTATTGATAGTATCCAGCGTAGAGCAAGAGGTGGCGGACTGGTGTTATTAGTAGTATCAAGAGTGCAGCAGAAAGTGGCAGAAATCCAGCATACAGAACGAGGTTGTGGACCAGTGTTACTTATAGTATCCATTGTATAGCAGGAGGTGGCTGACTTGTAGAAACCAGTGTACAGCAGGAGGTATAAAAGTGGTGTTTTTGTAGAGCAGGAGGTGGCAGACTGGTGTTTCTAGAAGAAGGCTAACCTGTAGGAACCAGTGTACAGCAGGAGGTTGGAGACCGATGTTATTACTTTTAGCCAGCATACAGCAGGAAGTGGCTTACTGTTAGTATCCAGCATACAGGAGGAGCTAGTGGACTAGTGTTACAAATAATAGCCAGCATAAAACAGGAGGTGGCTGACTGGTGGTTTCCAGTGTATGCATGAAGTGGCAGAGAACTAGTGGCCAGCGTCCAACAGGAGGTGGTGGACTTGTGTTCCTTGTAACATCCAGAGTACAGCAGGAGGTGGTTGTCTTTTGGTAGCCAACGTACAGCAGACAGGTGTTTTTTATTCGTTTCCAGCATACAGAGGGTGGTGGCTGACTTGTAGTTAACAGTGTACAGCAGGAGGTGGCAGACTTGTGTTATAGTAGTGTCCGTCATGCAGAAGGAGGTAGCAGATGGGTGCTACAAGTCGTAGTCAGCATAGAGCAGAAGGTGGCCAAGTAGTAGTAGTATCCAGCGTACAGCAGGAGCTGGCATACTGGTCTTACAAATAGTAGCCAGTGAACAGCAGAAGGTGGCTGACTGGCAGTATCCAGTTTAAAGCAGAAGATGACGGATTGGTGTTACAAGTTGTAGCCAGCAGATTAGAATACCAAACATGCAAGAATTCACACACACAGGGGGGTATATTTTTGTATGGGGTAAATAGCTATATAGTTAGCCTTAAAGGGGTACTCCGGCCCTAAGATATCTTATCCCCTATCCAAAGGATAGGGGATAAGATGTCTGATCGCGGGGGTCCTGCTGCTGGGTACCCCCACAATCTAGCATGCAGCACCCACCTGTGAATACTTCAGGTAGTGCTGGAGGCTCCAAGTCTTATGCCTCCCGACCACGGTGATGGAGTATTGGGACGTCACGACTTCGCCCCATGTGTCATGTTATAATGACAATGTTGATACATCATAAAAACATTTAAAAGAGGAATGGGCAACAAGAAAGGTGGCATCACCAGGACTACAAAGTATAAAAAAGTTTATACATCATGATTAATTGTTAATGAGGAGGTACAGTTCAAAGCCAAAAGATATAAAGTGCTCATTCCTAGGGGAGACCTCAACAAAAGGTAGCCTGGTGAAGTGCAAAGTGCAATAGCTATATAGCCATAGAAAGCCAGGCTGACTAGTGCTTGTGGAATGCCAACACTTCCGGATGAAGGTCTTTAAATTGAAACACGTGTTGGGGTGGCAGCATCCCTGGACTTGTAGTTCTGCACTCACATAGTGGTTGGTACTTGCCTCTATTGTTCTAGTTTAACTCAACAACTTATTAGTCAGCCAAGCTTTCTATGGCAATATAGCTGCTGCACTTTGAAATTTACCAGGCTGTATTTTGTTGGGGTCTCCCCTAGCAATGGGCACAAAAAAAAAATCCCACAAAAAAAAAAAAAATGTATGTTACTCAGTACCTCATTCTGATCATGTACATGTAATTTTTATGTATCTATCACACATATTTCACTAAAAAAATGTCTTTTCCATCTTGTCAATGGGAGGGGGGGTGTCCCTCGCTTGACTGCACTGTGATGACTCCTCCCCCTATATATAAATAGAGATGGTCACCTGTTCACACCTTTGTGGGTTTTGTGTGTTAAATAGTGAGGGCTCACAGACTCACTCATAGATCCATGTGCAAAAAATGAAACGCCACACAACCATTTCAATTGATCCTTAGAAGCTTTAGTGTAAATTTCTTGCATATATACAAAAGTTCCAAAAGTTTCATGAAAAAGTAATGCAAAGAAATCAAAAACAATTCACCCAGGTGCCCCTGTTGCGGACACGCTAGACACTCTTCACGCTGCCGGAATTTTCAGCCCATGCCAGGGCCACCTTCAGCTGAACAACCTTCCTCTCACGAAGGAAAGGAAAAAGAAAAATCTAAACAAACATTTTTGCAAACTAAAAAGAAAGGTACTTTTGCATGTATGGCATGCTCAAGTTGCTCTAGTATTATTAAAAGTGATCATATTGTACACCCTCTGTATGGGACCAAGTTTCCCATTAGAGGTTGGTATAGCTGTGAAACAAAACAAACCATTTACTTGCTTAAATGTCCGTGTGGCAGGATTTATGTTGGCCAAACGATGAGATCAGTCAAAATCTGGATTGTCGAGCATCGCTCGGTAATCCGGAATGCACTGAAGAAAAAGACAACTAATGAAAGTAGTAAATATGGAGAAACGGGGGTTGCCAGACATTTTGTTGAATTTAACCACAGAGTATGCGCATTGAGGTGGATGGTTATAGAGGAGGTGCAAGGCACCATAGAAGGGGTCCGGGGTTGGCTAAAACTACAAAGGGGCGACAATTCCTAAATTTATTGCAGGATAATTTTATGGGCCAGTTTGTGGAGGACCCAACAAGAAGTGATGCCTTGTTGGATCTGATCATTTCCAACAACGCAGAGCTGGTTGGTAATGTAACTGTGCGGGAAAACCTTGGTAATAGCGACCACAATATAGTTACTTTTGACTTAAAATGTAGAAAACAAAGACAGGCGGGGAAGGCAAAAACATATAACTTTAAAAAGGCAAATTTCCCTGGGCTGAGGGCTGCACTACAGGACATAGACTGGGGGGAGGTGTTCTCAAATACTGATACAGAAGGTAAATGGGACATCTTTAAATTAACTCTAAATAACTATACAGCTAAATATATACCAAAGGGGAACAAATATAAACGATTGAAACTAAATCCTACATGGCTGACACATGATGTTAAAAGAGCAATAAACAGCAAAAAAATAGCCTTCAAAAAATACAAATCTGATGGGTCAGCGATAACATTTAAACAGTACAAGGAGCTTAATAAAATCTGTAAAAATGTAATAAAAACAGCAAAAATTCAAAATGAGAGACAGGTGGCCAAAGAAAGCAAAACTAATCCTAAATATTTTTTTAGATATATAAATGCAAAAAAACCAAGGACAGAGCATGTAGGACCCCTTAATAATGATAATGGGGAGGTTGTCACAGGCGATCAAGAGAAGGCGGAGCTACTGAATGGGTTCTTTAGTTCTGTATACACTATGGAAGAAGGAGCTGACATTGGCCAGGTCAGTGCTGGTAACACATCATGTAATGTACTGAACTGGCTTAATGTAGAGTTGGTACAAGGTAAGTTAAGTGATATAAATGTAAGCAAATCCCCAGGACCGGATGGACTACACCCAAGAGTTCTTAGAGAGGTAAGTTCAGTAATATCTGTACCCCTGTTCATGATATTTAGAGATTCTCTGGTGTCTGGTATTGTGCCAAGGGACTGGCGCAAGGCGAATGTGGTGCCAATCTTCAAAAAGGGCTCTAGGTCTTCCCCAGGAAACTATAGACCGGTAAGTTTAACGTGCATTGTGGGTAAATTGTTTGAAGGACTTATAAGGGATTACATACAGGAATACATAGGGGATAATTGTATTATAAGTGATAGCCAGCATGGGTTTACTAAGGATAGAAGTTGTCAAACCAATCTAATTTGCTTTTATGAAGAGGTGAGTAGAAGCCTTGACGGAGGAATGGCTGTGGATATAGTGTTTCTGGATTTTGCTAAAGCATTTGATACTGTCCCTCATAGACGTCTGACAGGTAAGTTAAGGTCTTTGGGTTTGGAAATTTTAGTTTGTAACTGGATTGAACACTGGCTCATGGATCGTACCCAGAGAGTGGTGGTCAATGATTCGTACTCTGATTGGTCCCCGGTTATTAGTGGTGTACCCCAAGGTTCAGTACTGGGACCGCTGTTGTTTAATTTATTTATCAATGATATAGAGGATGGTATTAACAGCTCTGTTTCTATCTTTGCAGATGACACCAAGCTTTGTAGCACGGTACAGTCTATAGAGGATGTGCATAAGTTACAAGATGACTTGGATAGACTAAGTGTCTGGGCATCCACTTGGCAAATGAGGTTCAATGTGGATAAATGTAAAGTTATGCATCTGGGTACTAATAACCTGCATGCATCGTATGTCTTAGGGGGGATTAAACTGGCAGAGTCACTGGTAGAGAAGGATCTGGGTGTACTTGTAGATCACAGACTACAGAATAGCATGCAATGTCAGGCTGCTGCTTCCAAAGCCGGCAGGATATTGTCATGTATCAAAAGAGGCATGGACTCAAGGGACAGGGACATAATACTCCCCCTTTATAAAGCATTGGTACGGCCTCACCTGGAATATGCTGTTCAGTTTTGGTCACCTGTCCATAAAAGGGACACTGCGGAGTTGGAAAGGGTGCAGAGACGCGCGACTAAACTAATATGGGGAATGGAACATCTTAGCTATGAGGAGCGATTAAAGGAGTTACAATTGTTTAGTCTTGAGAAGAGACGTTTAAGGGGGGATATGATAAACGTATATAAGTATATTAATGGCCCATACAAAAAATATGGAGAAAAACTGTTCCAGGTTAAACCCCCCCAAAGGACGAGGGGGCACTCCCTCCGTCTGGAGAAAAAAAAGTTTAGTCTCAAGGGGCGACACGCCTTCTTTACCGTGAGGACTGTGAATTTATGGAACGGTCTACCTCAGGAACTGGTCACAGCAGGAACAATTAACAGCTTTAAAACAGGATTAGATACATTCCTGGAACAAAATAAGATTAATGCTTATGAAGAAATATAAAATCTCATCCCTTCCCCAATATCGCGCCACACCCCTACCCCTTAATTCCCTGGTTGAACTTGATGGACATATGTCTTTTTTCGACCGTACTAACTATGTAACTATGTAACTATGTAACTATGTAACTAAGAAAAGATTATCACAACGTGAAGTATACTGGATCGAAACATTAAATGCGTTATACCCGAATGGGTTAAATGAATCATGTAATTTTAGTGTGTTTCTGTGACATACTATCTTATTATGCTGCTCCTAGTAGAATTGTTTCCACTTGTATGAATTTATTTGTATTTTTTACATTTTTTTATTTTAATTCTGTTATTCCCACCTTTAGAGTTAAGTTCTCACAAGAATGCGGTACCTATTTAAGTGGTGATGGGAGCACGATAGGGATATTTGAAAAAGGAGGTGTGTCTTCCGAAATGTCGTAGTGTCGACTCTGATCCCCTTCGTGAGAGGAAGGTTGTTCAGCTGAAGGTGGCCCTGGCATGGACTGAAAATTCCGTCAGCGTGAAGAGTGTCTAGCGAATTGTTTTTGATTTCTTTGCATTACTTTTTCATCAAACTTATGGAACTTTTGTATATATGCAAGAAATTTACACTAAAGCTTCTAAGGATCAATTGAAATGGTTGTGTGGCATTTCATTTTTTGCACATGACTCCTCCCCCTCCCACACTCTGCTGACTGCTCTTGGGAGCAAGGCAGCCCTGCTCTGTAACCCTTTCCTCTCTGGATTTATACTGTACACACACAGACACACACACACACACAGACACACACACACAATGATTATTGGAGATTGTCTGTACTGTACTACCAAAGACAATATGGTAAGTGTATAACTTACATCTTCCTATGTCATTCATGTGTGTCGTCCTGTAATGCTGGGTAGTTTTGGAATAGCTGGAGGTACAGTGTTTGGATAACTCTTTTTTGCAGCAGTGTGTGTGTGCCTACAGCTTTTGCAAAACTACAACTCCCAGCATGCTCAGACATCCTTTGACTGTCCAGGCATGCTTGGAGTTGCAACAGCTGGAGACACATGATTGGACAAACTCTGTGTTACAGCAGTGTTGCTGCAGGCTGTGTTCTTCCTGCAGCATTGTCAATCAGTCATCTTGTGTCCATGACCCTTTGACACGCTCATGCTGCAGTTGTGGGATTTTCGGAGGCAGTATTTCTTTAATAAAATGTCAAAAAAATTGAAAGAAATATATTAGAAAAACTATTGTTTTGCCAAGATGTACAACATATAAAAAGTTTGTATATCTGACAGTGCCCATTCAAGAATGAATGATGTATAAACTTTTTTAAACTTTGTAGTCCTGGGTACAAATGAGCGAATTTTTGAAAAATTTGATTCGACCGATTCGATGAATTTTTGGAAAAAATGTGGTTTGGTCTGAATTTATTTGCAGCAAATCGCTATTAAAAACGGCTATTTCTGGCATACAGAGAGCCTCAATAGGGGTGTTGAACACTTTGCCTTGCTGTAACATGCATAGGGTGTGTGCTGGGGTAGTGAAATAATACTCTTATTCAGTATGACATGCAGATTAGAGGTATGGCTATTAGAATCACTGTTGTAGAGTGGCACAATGACAGAGCCTGGAGGTGGCATCAGTATGAGGAGACCATAAAGTGGCTGAATGACACAGTGTGGATATGGCGGCAGCATGAAGAGAACATATAGTTTCTGAATGACACAGCGTGAAGGTGGCAGAAGTATGAGGAGACCATATAGCCTCAATAGGGGTGTAGAACACTTTGCCTTGTCCAAACACACATAGGGAGTGTGCTGTGTTAGTGAAATAATACTGTTATTCAGTATGACATGCAGATTATAGGCTTCACTGCTACAGAACATCTGGATGTGGCAGCAGAGAGACCATATGGCATCAAAAGTGAAGAGACTAAAGAGAATTTTTATGTATTTTTATTTAACTTAATTTGAATTTATTTAACCCCTTCCCGCTATAGGACGTATGCCTACGTCCTAGCACCCAACACGTTTGTGCACTGGGACATATGCATACGTCCTAGCGAACTCCGGCACTTCAGCGGGCAGTGCAGGAGATCGGCAGGGAGACCCAGCTTTCAATCACAGCCGGAGTCCCACCAAAGCCATTAACCGCATTAACCGCCATAGATGCCGTGATCAATCCTGTTCACGCATCTATAGTGTTGACAGGGGGAGCACGTGCCGCGATACGATCACGGGTCGCCGTTGGTTGCTATGGCAGCAGGAGGTCAGATCATGACCTCTTGTCAGCCTGCTACGGAAGCTGCGTGCAGTTGATCGGGTCATCCTGTGCTGCAGTATAAATGTATTTCAGCATAGTATAACCTGTAAAAAGTGTAGAAAATAAAATAAAAAGTTTTTCAATAAAAGTATGAAGTGTAAAATAAAAAAAAATGCCCCTTTCCCATTAAAAGCCCTGTATTATCACAAAAAAAGATCAAAAACACAAATCATACACATACAGTAATAGTAGAGATGAGCGAATCGAAGCTGACAAACTTGAATTCTTCACAAATTTCAGGAAATATTCGATTCAAATAGCTTCATTAAACTCCATTTACTGTGGTGCAGACTCCAGGGAATCTAAAATGGTGGATCCACATGTCAGTACATGGGGCAAGGAACGCTGAGACAAGGCGGGAAGGGAAGTAGGCGGGATTACCCTGAATCACATTCAGGATGCAGCCTATCAGCAGCCAGTCACTCCTGTGATGTCACAGCCCTATGAATGTCATATATAAACGACGGGTTGTGCAGTGCGCAGCATCGCACGGGTTAACTGGCAGAAGTCCCGCTGTTTCCAGCAGGGGACAACTTCTGCTTCACCCCCAGGACCATCCATTGATGGTCCTGGTCAGCGATCACTGTGATTGGTCCCTGTGGACCAATCACAGTGATCTGGGGTGAAAGTTCAGATCCCCCGCACTGCCCGCCCCTGGAAGTCGGGCAGAACGGGGGACGAAGGCTGCGGGGGCTCGCGGGGACCTGCGGCATTCGGGGGGAACACGTGGGGACCGGCGGACTTACCTGATCCAGCGGCGGGACCGAGGAGCAGCGCGGGACCGGCCACGTGGACGAGCAGCGACGGGTAAGTATGTGGTCCTCAGAGGCAGCAGTGAAGATCTTCACTGCTGCTTCTAGGAGTCTGAAAACTACAACTCCCAGCATGCCTAGACAGCCTTTGGCTGTCTGGGCATGCTGGGAGTTGTAGTTTTGCAACATCTGGAGGGCCCCCGTTTGGAGACCATTGTATAATGGTCTCCAATCTGTGCTCTTCCAGCTGTTGCAAAACTTCAACTCCCAGCATGCACTGACTGTCCAGGCATGCTGGGAGTTTTAGTTCAGCAACATCTGGCCCTTCAGATGTTGCCGAACTACAACTCCCAGCATGCCCTTCAGCTGTCTGGGCATGCTGGGAGTTGTAGTTTTGCAACAACTGGAGACACACTGGTTGGGAAACATTGTTTCTAACTCAGTGTTTCCTAACCTGTGTGCCTCCAGCTGTTGCAAAACTATAACTCCCAGCATGCACTAACAGACCATGCATGCTGGGAGTTGTAGTTTTGCAACATCTGGAGGGCCCCAGTTTGGATACCATTGTATAATGGTCTCCAATCTGTGCTCTTCCAGCTGTTGCAAAACTACAACTCCCAGTATGCACTGACTGTCCAGGCATGCTGGGAGTTTTAGTTCAGCAACATCTGGCCCTTCAGATGTTGCCGAACTACAACTCCCAGCATGCCCTTCAGCTGTCTGGGCATGCTGGGAGTTGTAGTTTTGCAACAACTGGAGACACACTGGTTGGGAAACATTGTCTGTTTCTAACCCAGTGTTTCCTAACCTGTGTGCCTCCAGCTGTTGCAAAACTATAACTCCCAGCATGCACTAACAGACCATGCATGCTGGGAGTTGTGGTTTTGCAACAGCTGGTGCACCCCCCCCCCACCCCCCCCCTGTGAATGTACAGGGTACATTCACATGGGCGAGGCTTTTACAGTGGGTTTCTCGCCTCTTGAGATGCAGCAAATTTTGCGCTGGGAAACTCGCTGTAACCCCCCGCCCATGTGACTGTACCCTAAAAACACTACACTACACTAACACAAAATAAAATAAAAAGTCAAAAACACTACATATACACATACCCCTACACAGCCCCCCTCCCCCAATAAGAACGTCCGGTACACCACTGTTTCCAAAGCAGAGCCTCCAGCTGTTGAAAAACAACAACTCCCAGTATTGCCGGACAGCCGTTGACTGTCCATGCATGCTGGGAGTTTTGCAACAGCTGGAGGGACCCTGTTTGGGAATCACTGGCGTAGAATACCCCTATGTCCACCCCTATGCAAATCCCTAATTTAGGCCTCAAATGCGCACGGCGCTCTCACTTTGGAGCCCTGTCGTATTTCAAGGCAACAGTTTAGGGCGACATATGGGGTATCGCCGTACTCGGGAGAAATTGCGTTACAAGGTTTGGGGGGCTTTTTCTTCTTTAACCCTTCATGAAAAGGAAATGTTGGGGTCTACACCAGAATGTTAGTGTAAAAAAATTTAATTTTTTACACTAACATGCTGATGTTGCCCTATACTTTACATTTTCACAAGAGGTAAAAGGGAAAAAAGCCCCCCAAAATTTGTAATGCAATTTCTCCCGACTACAGAGATACCCCATATGTGAGCGCAAAGTGCTCTGGGGGCGCACAACAAGGCCCAGAAGGGAGAGTGCGCCATGTACATTTGAGGTGATTTGCACAGGGGTGGCTGATTGTTACAGCGGTTTTGACAAACGCAAAAAAAACAAAAACCCCACATGTGACCCCATTTCGGAAACTACACCCCTCACGGAATGTAATGAGGGGTGCAGTGAGAATTTACCCCCCACAGGTGTCTGACGGATCTTTGGAACAGTGGTCCGTGAAAATGAAAACTTGTACAGCCCACTGTTCCAAAGATCTGTCAGACACCAGTGGGGGGGGGGGGGGGGGGGGGGCAAATGCTCACTGTATCCCTTGTTACGTTCCTCAAGGGGTCTCGTTTCCAAAATGGTATGCCATGTGTTTTTTTTTTCTGTTCTGGCACCATAGGGGCTTCCTAAATGCGATATGCCCCCCGAGCAAAATTTGCTCTCAAAAAGCCAAATATGACTCCTTCTCTTCTGAGCATTGTAGTTCGCCCATAGTGCACTTCAGGTCCACTTATGGGGTACCTTCATACTCAGAAGAGAAGGGGTTACAAATATTGGGGAGTATTTCCTGCTATTAACCCTTGCAAAAATGTGAAATTTGGGGGGAAACACACATTTTAGTGGAAATTTTTTTTTTTTTTTACATACGCAAAAGTCGTGAAACACCTGTGGGGTAATAAGGCTCACTTTATTCCTTGTTACATTCCTCAAGGGGTCTAGTTTCCAAAATGGTATGCCATGTGTTTTTTTTTTGCTGTTCTGGCACCATAGGGGCTTCCTAAATGCGACATGCCCCCCGAGCAAAATTTGCTCTCAAAAAGCCAAATATGACTCCTTCTCTTCTGAGCATTGTAGTTCGCCCATAGTGCACTTCAGGTCAACTTATGGGGTACCTCCATACTCAGAAGAGAAGGGGTTACAAATATTGGGGGGTATTTCCTGCTATTAACCCTTGGAAAAATGTGAAATTTGGGGGGAAACACACATTTTAGTGAAAAAAAATAATTTTTTTTTTACATATGCCAAAGTCGTGAAACACCTGTGGGGTATTAAGGCTCACTTTATTCCTTGTTATGTTCCTCAAGGGGTCTAGTTTCCAAAATGGTATGCCATGTGAGGGGTTTTTGCTGTTCTGGCACCATAGGGGCTTCCTAAATGCAACATGCCCCCAAAAAACCATTTCAGAAAAACGTACTCTCCAAAATCCCCTTGTCGCTCTTTCCCTTCTGAGCCCTCTACTGCGCCCGCCGAACAATTTACATAGACATATGAGGTATGTGCTTACTCGAGAGAAATTGGGCTACAAATATAAGTATACATTTTCTCCTTTTACCCCTTGTAAAATTAAAAAATTGGGTCTACGAGAACATGCGAGTGTAAAAAATGAAGATTGTGAATTTTCTCCTTCACTTTGCTTCTATTCCTGTAGAAACACCGAAAGGGTTAAAATGATGACTGAATGTCATTTTGAATACTTTGGGGGGTGCAGTTTTTATAATGGGGTATTTCTAATATGAAGACCCTTCAAATCCACTTCAAACCTGAACTGGTCCCTGAAAAATAGTGAGTTTGAAAATTTTGTGAAAAATTGGAAAATTGCTGCTGAACTTTGAAGCCATCTGGTGTCTTCCAAAAGTAAAAACTCGTCACTTTTATGATGCAAACATAAAGTAGACATATTGTATATGTGAATAAAATTTTTTTTTATTTGTAATATACATTTTCCTTACAAGCAGAGAGCTTCAAAGTTAGAAAAATGCAAAATTTTCAAATTTTTCATCAAATTTAGGATTTTTCACAAGGAAAGGATGCAAGTTACCACAAAAATTTACCACCATGTTAAAGTAGAATATGTCACGAAAAAAACAATCTCGGAATCAGAATGATAAGCTAAAAGCATTCCAGAGTTATTAATGTTTAAAGTGACAGTGGTCAGATGTGCAAAAAAACGCTCTGGTCCTTAAGGCCAAAATGGGGCTTGGTCCTGAAGGGGGTTAAACATCATCCTAGTCCACATCAGCGTTCTCGTGGACAGAGAGCATTGTTTTTTTTCACTGAAAAGGATTTTTACTGCAGTTGCAGCCATTAACCTCCCAGTCACTTCTTCGGCATAGTATTACAGAGAGGGGCACATAGCTGTGTTTTGCCTCATACATTTCAACAAGCTGCCTCGACTTCATAAACCTTAGCAGAGGAGGCAGGAATAACTTTTTCAGTGCAATTTCAGTGTCTTTGTTCCACAAAAAAATCATCTACTGTTTATACTAGTCTGTAGACGGTATAATACCCAACAGTCCATTCCTAATAGTCTTTGACAGAGTGCAATTTTGTGTTTATTTTTATTTTTTTTTACAGTTTTTTTTTGGCTGCAGCCAGTGCGTCTCCAGGCATTCATATTTAGGGGGGCACATGGGGGGCCAGTGACAAAAGTGGGGGGGGGGGGCAATTTTAAAACGTGGTGTGTGTGTCTGTGTATGTGTGTATATACTATATATATATATATATATATATATATATATGTGTATGTATATATATATATATATATATATATGTATAAAATATTTTATTTTATTTTTTATATATATCATAAATAAAGACATATATATATATATATATATATATATATATACACACACATACACACACTGTGCAGAACATGTTTAATTTAAAAAAAAATTTTTAAACATTTTATTAAAAATCTTCATACATTCTTGTCGCACAATGATTATTTTTTTCCACTATGTCCTTAACCCCTTAACGACGCAGGACGTATATTTACGTCCTGCACCGGCTCCCGCGATAAGAAGCGATATGAAGCATCACATCGCGTCGGTCCCGGCGTTCATCAACGGCCGGGACCCGCGGCTGATACCACACATCGCCGATCGCGGCAATGTGGGGTATTAACCCTTTAGAAGCGGCAGTCAAAGCTGACAGCCGCTGCAAAAGTGAAAGTATCCCGGCTAGTCAGTCAGGCTGTTCGGGACCGCCGTGGTGAAATCGAGGCGTCCCAAACAGCTTACAGGACACCGGGAGGGCCCTTACCTGCCTCCTCGGTGTCCAATCGACGAATGACTGCTCCGTGCCTGAGATACAGGCAGGAGCAGTCAAGCGCCGATAACACTGATCACAGGCGTGTTAATAAGAGATCAGTGTATGCAGTGTTATAGGTCCCTATGGGACTTATAACACTGCAAAAAAAAAAGTAAAAAAAAAGTGTTAATAAAGGTCATTTAACCCCTTCCCTAATAAAAGTTTGAATCACCCCCCTTTTCCCATAAAAAAAAATAAAACAGTGTAAATAAAAATAAACATATGTGGTATCGCCGCGTGCATAAATGTCCGAACTACAAAAATATATCATTAATTAAACACACATGGTCAATGGCGTACACGTAAAAAATTCCAAAGTCCAAAAAAGCGTATTTTGGTCACTTTTTATACCATTAAAAAATGAATAAAAAGTGATCAAAAAGTCCGATCAAAACAAAAATCTTACTGATAAAACCTTCTGATCACGGCGCAAAAAATTAGTCCTCATACCGCCCTGTACGTGGAAAAATAAAAAAGTTATAGGGGTCAGAAGATAACATTTTTAAACGTATAAATTTTCCTGCATTTAGTTATGATTTTTTCCAGAAGTACAACAAAATCAAACCTATATAAGTAGGGTATCATTTTAACCGTATGGACCTAGAGAATAATGATAATGTGTAATTTTTACGGAAATATGCACTGCGTAGAAATGGAAGCCCCCAAAAGTTACAAAATGGTGTTTTTTCTTCGATTTTGTCGCACAATGATTTTTTTTGCGTTTCGCCGTAAATTATTGTGTAAAATGACTAATGTCACTGCAAAGTAGAATTGGTGCTGCAGAAAATAAGCCATAATACGGATTTTTAGGTGGAAAATTGAAAGGGTTATGATTTTTAAAAGGTAAGGAGGAAAAACGAAAGTGCAAAAACGGAAAAACCCTGAGTCCTTAAGGGGTTAAGGCGTTAAAACTAATAAATCTAGCTAATGATTTATACAACACAATGGGAGCAGGCACTGCGTGTACACATACGCCTTGTGTCCTTAGGTCTCATTTACACGGACGGATCCTCAGCATATTTTACACTGCGGATCCCCCGACAATGGACCCTACAGTTCTGCCTCCATCTGTGCCTGCTCATAACGGCAATCCTCCGCTACGAGCAGACACGCTTTCATGTGTATACTCGCACACATCGCGGCTGCTCTCGGCCTAGCTCAGAGAGCAGGAGGAGCGGTCATGATGTGTGCGAGTATACACATCAAAAGAGTGTCTGCTCGTAGTTGCGGATTGCCGTTATGAGCAGGCACAGATGGAGGCAACACTGTAGGGCGCATTGTCGGTGGATCTACAGCGCAAAATACACTGTGGATCTACCCCTGAATGAGCCCTTAGGATATGTTCACACGTACAGGATCTGCTGTATATTTTCTGCAGCTGATTTTGCTACCTATTGAAGCTAATGGGTTGCAAAATCAGCTGCACAAAATATGCAGCAAAAATATGTAGCAGATCCTGTACATGTGAATGTACCCTTAAAGGGTTAATGATAAACTAGCAGTGTGTTCACATGTTGTCTTTCCAGAGGGTCACTTTTCCTCCTCCAGTGTCCACAGGTCTCCAACAGGTCACATTACTAGAACAATTTATGGAAAAATTGCGCGGCTTTACCATGATTTACGAAAAAACGCGATAAAAAAAACGCGCAATTTTGCCGCGATTTTTCCCAAAATTGTTCTGATAATGTGACCTGTTGGTGACCTGTGGACACTGAAGGAGGGAAAGTGACCCCACTGGACTGCTACTATAGACATGACCCAGCCCCAGGATATACTGCTGATCAGGGGGGGAGAGAGGGAGGACACGGGACATCACTCACCTCACATGAAGCTGCTCTGTGTTCACTGTTCCGGAGGCCTGACAGCTCTCGGCCCCCGTCCTCTCCAGTGCTGGGGGCGGAGCCATCATCAGCTACCTTCATCCCTGCTCTGCCTGTCTCTGCTAATGATACGCAGACCAGGAGCAGCCATGGATACCCTCAGCAGCTGCAGTGGGCTCTTTACCCAGCTGGTCAGTCCGCCCCTGGCCCCATACTAGTATCGGGACAGCCCTATTTATTTTAAATTGGGGGGCACAAGGGGGGGCACGGCCTGATCTAGGGGGGGCCATGACCCCCTTTGGCCCCCCCTAGCGACGCCACTGGCTGCAGCACTGTTGTGTACTGCTGGTGTTTTACAAAAATATATATTTTTTAAGGGTACTGTAGCGCATTTTTCTGCCCTCATCAGTGCATATCGAAAACGTAACTCTAAATAGTGTACTATTTTCTACTTGTTAATCTGTCAAGGGCCTACATACTGTGAAAGGACAGACAAAAGTAATCTCCTGCTGGTAATTAAAAAAAATTACAGAGTTTTTAGGCTCATTGTAGCGCATTTTTCTGCCCTCATCAGTGCATACCGCATAGGTACATCTAAGTAGTGTACTATTTTGTACCTGTTAATCTGTCAAGGGCCCACATATTGTGAAAGGACAGACAAGAGTAATCACCGGTTGGTGTTTTACAAAATACAGAGTTTTTAGGCGTGTTGTAGCGCATTTTTCTGCCCTCATCAGTGCATACCGCATACATACATCTAAGTAGTGTACTATTTTGTACCTGTTAATCTGTCAAGTGCCTAGATACTGTAAAAGGCCAGCCAAAAGTGCACACCTGCTGCTGTTCTAGACAAATACTATTTTAAGTGTAGTGAAGCGTATTGTACTCCCCTCATATATGCACTAAGTATGTCAGGCAGAGAAGTGCCAGGATGTGCATAGAGGAGTGGCAGAGGCCTAAATCCTTCAGGCAGAGGTCACAGCAGACTAGGGGCAAGTGGCAGCAGGAGTCGCAGCGAGAGGCCTGAGCTCCTGTTATCAGCTAGTGGTTGTGTCTCAACCAGAAACTCATCTGCCGTCATCGATTGGTTAACACGGTCATCCACTTCATCACAAGTGACATCTGACACCCCCAGTTAACATTCGGTGGGTTCCTCAGACACAACCCTCAGTTGGCATGGACCGGGAGCAATCCCTGTCCTCCCATTGCCTCTGTCCTATGCTGTTCCCTCCCCCAGAGAAGTATCTTATGCTGTGGGTTCAACTCCACTATTCAGTAAGGACGATCTAATAGAGGACAGTCAGCAGCTAATGCCCGGCCAAGAAGTGGAGGAGACATCCACCGCTTCCTCCGCTAGGCGGGCAAGTAGTGATGAGGAGTGTGATGGGGAGGCGGTGTTGCCAGGGTTCAGTTCATCTACTCAGGAGGTAGTGGAACAGGGGTTCCTGGAGACGGCGGCAGTAGCAGTCAATTAGTGCAGACTGTTGGTGGGAAAATCAGCTACTTGGCGGTGTAGCAGTTTTTCATCAAGCATCCGGAGGAGGTTCACATAGCCACATGCAAGATATGTCGGCAGAAGGTGAAGCGTAGCCAATATCCTAATGTTGGCACCAGGGGCGGACACAGACAGCAGAGGGCCCCTGTGCAAAGAATGTGCCTGCCCCCCCCCCCCCGCACTGTACCTCCTCATGTACCTAGACCCCACCGGAGGGCCTCCACTTACCCCGCACGTGTAGTGTCGCCACTTGCCTTGTCCACCACAGGTGGATGGAACGGCTCCTGAGGTGGGCTCCGGGTGGCCCCTGTCCCTCTCAGTGTGCGGCCCAGGCACCGTGAGTATTCCCCCGGGTCAGCCTGACCCGTATCTAGCTGGGAGGCAGAGGGCAGTGCTCCCCTTTACACTCGCACCCCTGGACTTAGCACAACACCCCTTGGCACCCCCTGGTTCCTTGGCTCCTTAGTAATAGAAGTGACTTACAGGCAGGGCCAGACTGGGACCAAAAATAGGCTCAGGCATTTTAAAATAAACAGCCCATTTTTATAGTGGGGGTCTGACTCATGGGACCCCCACCAATCACCTTGATTCAAGTGGCTCCCCAGATGTTGGAAATCTGCAACTCCCATCATGTCTGAAGTGACTACAGCTGATGGGACAGTCAGGAGACTACACAATGATATCAGTGACTAAAGCTCTGATGGGACAGTTAGGAAAATACACAATTATATCACTGACCTGAGTGACGTCTTCTCTGTTGTCTTTACTTTTCTTCTTCATCTGGTCCAGACACCAGGATTTCTTCCATCTTCTCTGCAGAGTCTGACACCTGGACATCATTGGTTCCTTTATTTGTCAGTAGATCCTCATCCTCTGTATGATGACAATAATCATTATAACCTTGCCAAATACTTTACCCCCTGAATATAATACTGCCAACCACTGTACCCCCTGAATATAATACTGCCAACCACTGTACCCCCGAATATAATACTGCCAACCACTGAACCCCTGAATATAATACTGCCAACCACTGTACCCCCGAATATAATACTGCCAACCACTGTACCCCTGAATATAATACTGCCAACCACTGTACCCCTGAATATAATACTGCCAACCACTGTACCCCTGAATATAATACTGCCAACCACTGTACCCCTGAATATAATACTGCCAAATACTGTACCCCTGAATATAATACTGCCAACCACTGTAACCCTGAATATAATACTGCAAACCACTGTACCCCCGAATATAATACTGCCAAATACTGTACCCCTGAATATAATACTGCCAACCACTGTACCCCCGAATATAATACTGCCAAATACTGTATCCCCGAATATAATACTGCCAACCACTGTACTCCATGAATATAATACTGCCAAATACTGTACCAACCACTGAATCATCCCATACACCCCACGCACCCCATCCTCAGTCTCCTCATCACCCCACGCACCCCATCCTCAGTCTCCTCATCACCCCATGCACTCCATCCTCAGTCTCCTCATCACCCCATACACCCCATGCACTCCATCCTCAGTCTCCTCATCACCCCCATACACCCCATGCACTCCATCCTCAGTCTCCTCATCACCCCATGCACTCCATCCTCAGTCTCCTCATCACCCCCATACACCCCATGCACTCCATCCTCAGTCTCCTCATCACCCCCATACACCCCACGCACTCCATCCTCAGTCTCCTCCTCACCCCCATATACCCCATGCACTTCATCCTCAGTCTCCTCATCACCCCCATACACCCCATGCACTCCATCCTCAGTCTCCTCATCACCCCATACACCCCATCCTCAGTCTCCTCATCACCCCATGCACTCCATCCTCAGTCTCCTCATCACCCCCATACACCCCACGCACTCCATCCTCAGTCTCCTCTTCACCCCATATACCTTAAGCACCTCATCATTATTACACAGCTGACACCCCCCCCCCCCCCCCGGTCCTTCTCATCAGGGCTGCCATCAGAAATTTTGGGGCCCCTTACACAGGTCAAGGCCCCCTTCAACCCCTCCCCGCCCCCAGGTAATTTTTAGATTGCATATACTTACCAATGCTGTGCCATAGCACAGAATTGATCAGTGTTATTGGCGCTACCTTACTACAGGCTGTTGAAGCTTTCTGCACTAATGGAGCACAGATCAGACGAGCCGGAGGCAGATAGGTACCCTCCGCTGAGTTGATCGGGACACCACAATTTTGCTGTGGTCCTGATCAGCTCCTCTGGGCTATCTGGCAACCTATTTTCATACTTTTAGATACTGCAATGAACTTTGATTGTGGCATCTAATGTGGTTAATGCTGGACATCACCCTGATTGGTGAACTCTGGCATTAGCCACATGTCCCAGCTCTAACCAACCGGTTATGAAGCATAGAACTGGAGGGGGGCAGGACGTACATTTACACCCTGCAACCTTAAGGAAATACACATATACAGCCCCATATGCGTACACAGCCTCTATACAGCGCCAATACACACATATAGTCATGGCTGTAAATGTTGGCACCCCTGAAATTTTTCTATAAAATTCTCACAGAAAAGGATTGCAGTAACACGTTTTGCTATACACATGTTTATTCCCTTTGTGTGTATTGGAACTAACCCCAAAAAAGGGAGGAAAAAAGCAAATTGGACATAATGTCACCAAACTCCAAAAATGGTCCGGACACAATTATTGGCACCTTTCAAAATTGTGGATAAATAAGATTGTTTCAAGCATGTGATGTTCCTTTAAACTCACCTGGGGCAAGTAACAGGTGTGGGCAATATCAAAATCACACCTGAAAGCAGATAAAAAGGAGAGAAGTTCACTTAGTCTTGGCATTGTGTGTCTGTGTGTGCCACACTAAGCATGGACAACAGAAAGAGGAGAAGAGAACTGTCTGAGGACTTGAGAACCAAAATTGTGGAAAAATATCAACAATCTCAAGGTCACAAGTCCATCTCCAGAGATCTAGATTTGCCTTTGTCCACAGTGCGCAACATTATCAAGAAGTTCACAACCCATGGCACTGTAGATAATCTCCCTGGGCATGGATGGAAGAGAAAAATTAATTAAAGGTGTAAACGCAGGATAGTCCGGATGGTGGATAAGCAGCCCCAAACAAGTTCCAAAGATATTCAAGCTGTCCTGCAGGCTCAGGGAGCATTAGAGTCAGCGCGAACTATCAGTCCACATTTAAATGAAATGAAACGCTATGGAGGGGACCCTAGAGGACCCCACTGCTGACACTGAGACATAAAAAAGCAAGACTACATTTTGCCAAAATGAACTTAACCAAAATCCTTCTGGGAAAACGTCTTGTGGACAGATGAGACCAAGATAGAGCATTTTGTCCACCAGTGACATATGGTGGAGGTCAATGATGTTTTGTGGTTGTTTTGCTGCCTCCTGCACTGGGGGCCTTGTACAAGACATCATGAAATCTGAGGATTACCAACGGATTTTGGGTGGCACTGTACAGCCCAGTGTCAGAAAGCTGGGTTTGCGTCCGAGATCTTAGGTCTTCCAGCAGGACAATGACCCCAAACATACGTCAAAAAGCCCCCAGAAATGGATGGCAACAAAGCGCTGGAGAGTTCTGAAGTGGCAGCAATGAGTCCAGATCTAAATCCCATTGATCACCTGTGGAGAGATCCTTAAATTACTGTTGGGAAAAGGCGCCTTCTAATAAGAGACCTGGAGCAGTTTGTAAAGGAAGAGTGGTCCAACATTCCGGCTGAGAGGTGTAAGAAGCTTATTGATGGTTATATGAAAAGTGGTCCAACACTCCGGCTGAGAGGTGTAAGAAGCTTATTGATGGTTATAGGAAGACACTGATTTCAGTTATTTTTTCCAAAGGGTGTGCAACCAAATATTAAAGGGGTAGTCCAGTGGTGAAAAACGTATCCCCTATCCTAAGGATAGGGGATAAGTTTGAGATCGCAGGGGGGTCCGACCGCTGGGGCCCCCTGCAATCTCTCTGTACGGGGCCCCGGCTCTCCGCCGAGATAGCGGGTGTCGACCTCCGCACGAGGCGGCGGCCGACACGCCCCCTCAATACATCTCAATGGCAGAGCCGGAGATTGCCGAAGGCAGCGCTTTGGCTCTGCCATAGAGTTGTATTGAGGGGGCGTGTCGGCCGCCGCTTCGTGCGGAGGTCGACACGCCCCCTTCCCGCGGGCTGTCGGGGCTCCGTACAGGAGATCGCAGGGGGCCCCAGCGGTCGGACCCCCCGCGATCTGCAACTTATCCCCTATCCTTAGGATAGGGGATAAGTTGCTCACCACTGAGTCACCACTGGACTACTCCTTTAAGTTAAGGGTGCCCATAATTTTTTCCAGACCATTTTTGGAGTTTGGTGACATTATGTCCAATTTGCTTTTTTTTCTCCCTTTTTTGGTTTAGTTCCAATACACACAAAGGGAATACACATGTGTATAGCAAAACATGTGTTACTGCAATCCTTTTCTGTGAGAAATACTTCTTTTTCTTGAAAAATTTCAGGGGTGCCAACATTTACCATTATGACTGTATATGGCACTGAATACATAATCTGAGACTTTAAAACCTCACTTTTAATACTTCTTCTAAAAACCATATATCAAAAAAGAAAGTGAATAGAACTGTATTTATACATATCTGCAGCTATTTCCGGCCACCATCTTAGTAGCCATATTAATACTTGCTGCCTGTTCACACCGACCATATATGCACACTTGCCTGAGTGAACATCCAATTTTCAACATCAATGTGTTAGTCTTATATACAATCATGTGTTCCATGTCCCTCGCAGGAATCCTTGTCAGTTATTTTATGTATTTGCATGTATTCAGAATTAGTAGTGTTAGTTTTGTAGTCATTATTAGTATTATTGAGAGTTTTAGCGCACTCCGAAACATCAATGTATAAATCCTCTCTCTGGCAGACTACATTCTCAGTCTCTTACTGCATACTATCAAATGAATGGCATTAACCCATACAGTGCATACAACATAACTGTTCTTAGGACATCTTCATATCTGCAGGTACTATTAGTTACCCAATGCCCACATTCTAAGATTAGTCACATGAAGTAAACAAACAATCCTCCACATTAGTGTGAAACAAAAGCTGTTATCCTGATTTTGCTTCCTAATTGGCTTTTCCTTTTCCTTTTAGACTCTATACGTTTCCGGCTGCCCCACTATATAGACACACACTGCCATCATACACACATATACAGCCACTATATACACATACACTGCCACTATATAGACACACACTGCCATCATACACACATATACAGCCACTATATACACATACACTGCCACTATATATACACACACTGCCATCATACACACATATACAGCCACTATATACACATACACTGCCACTATATAGACACACACTGCCATCATACACACATATACAGCCACTATATACACATACACTGCCACTATATATACACACACTGCCATCATACACACATATACAGTCACTATATACACATACACTGACACTATATAGACACACACTGCCATCATACACACATATAGTCACTATATACACATACACTGACACTATATAGACACACACTGCCATCATACACACATATACAGCCACTATATACACATACACTGCCACTATATAGACACACACTGCCATCATACACACATATACAGCCACTATATACACATACACTGCCACTATATATACACACACTGCCATCATACACACATATACAGCCACTATATACACATACACTGACAGTATATAGACACACACTGCCATCATACACACATATACAGCCACTATATACACATACACTGCCACTATATAGACACACACTGCCATCATACACACATATACAGTCACTATATACACATACACTGACACTATATAGACACACTGCCATCATACACACATATACAGCCACTATATACACATACACTGCCACTATATATACACACACTGCCATCATACACACATATACAGTCACTATATACACATACACTGACACTATATAGACACACTGCCATCATACACACATATACAGCCACTATATACACATACACTGACACTATATACACACACTGCCATCATACAGACATATACAGCCACTATATACACATACACTGCCACTATATATACACACACTGCCATCATACACACATATACAGCCACTATATACACATACACTGACACTATATAGACACACACTGCCATCATACACACATATACAGCCACTATATACACATACACTGCCACTATATAGACACACACTGCCATCATACACACATATACAGCCACTATATACACATACACTGCCACTATATAGACACACACTGCCATCATACACACATATACAGCCACTATATACACATACACTGCCACTATATATACACACACTGCCATCATACACACATATACAGCCACTATATACACATACACTGACACTATATAGACACACACTGCCATCATACACACATATACAGCCACTATATACACATACACTGACACTATATAGACACACACTGCCATCATACACATATACAGCCACTATATACACATACACTGACACTATATTGACACACACTGCCATCATACACACATATATAGCCACTATATACACATACACTGCCACTATATAGACACACACTGCCATCATACACACATATATAGCCACTATATACACATACACTGACACTATATAGACACACACTGCCTTCATACACACATATACAGCCACTATACACAAACACTGCCACTATATATACACACTGCCATCATACACACATATACAGCCACTATATACACATACACTGCCACTATATATACACACTGCCATCAAACACACATATACAGCCACTATATACACATACACTGCCACTATATATACACACACTGCCTTCATACACACATATACAGCCACTATACACAAACACTGCCACTATATATACACACTGCCATCATACACACATATACAGCCACTATATACACATACACTGCCACTATATATACACACTGCCATCATACACACATATACAGCCACTATATACACATACACTGCCACTATATATACACACACTGCCTTCATACACACATATACAGCCACTATACACAAACACTGCCACTATATATACACACTGCCATCATACACACATATACAGCCACTATATACACATACACTGCCACTATATATACACACTGCCATCATACACACATATACAGCCACTATATACACATACACTGCCACTATATATACACACACTGCCTTCATACACACATATACAGCCACTATACACAAACACTGCCACTATATATACACACTGCCATCATACACACATATACAGCCACTATATACACATACACTGCCACTATATATACACACACTGCCTTCATACACACATATACAGCCACTATACACAAACACTGCCACTATATATACACACTGCCATCATACACACATATACAGCCACTATATACACATACACTGCCACTATATATACACACTGCCATCATACACACATATACAGCCACTATATACACATACACTGCCACTATATATACACACACTGCCATCATACACACATATACAGCCACTATATACACATACACTTCCACTATATATACACACACTGCCATCATACACACATATACAGCCACTATATACACATACACTGCCACTATATAGACACACACTGCCATCATACACACATATACAGCCACTATATACACATACACTGCCACTATATATACACACACTGCCATCATACACACATATACAGTCACTATATACACATACACTGACACTATATAGACACACACTGCCATCATACACACATATAGTCACTATATACACATACACTGACACTATATAGACACACACTGCCATCATACACACATATACAGCCACTATATACACATACACTGCCACTATATAGACACACACTGCCATCATACACACATATACAGCCACTATATACACATACACTGCCACTATATATACACACACTGCCATCATACACACATATACAGCCACTATATACACATACACTGACACTATATAGACACACACTGCCATCATACACACATATACAGCCACTATATACACATACACTGCCACTATATAGACACACACTGCCATCATACACACATATACAGTCACTATATACACATACACTGACACTATATAGACACACTGCCATCATACACACATATACAGCCACTATATACACATACACTGCCACTATATATACACACACTGCCATCATACACACATATACAGTCACTATATACACATACACTGACACTATATAGACACACTGCCATCATACACACATATACAGCCACTATATACACATACACTGACACTATATACACACACTGCCATCATACAGACATATACAGCCACTATATACACATACACTGCCACTATATATACACACACTGCCATCATACACACATATACAGCCACTATATACACATACACTGCCACTATATAGACACACACTGCCATCATACACACATATACAGCCACTATATACACATACACTGACACTATATAGACACACACTGCCATCATACACACATATACAGCCACTATATACACATACACTGCCACTATATAGACACACACTGCCATCATACACACATATACAGCCACTATATACACATACACTGCCACTATATAGACACACACTGCCATCATACACACATATACAGCCACTATATACACATACACTGCCACTATATATACACACACTGCCATCATACACACATATACAGCCACTATATACACATACACTGACACTATATAGACACACACTGCCATCATACACACATATACAGCCACTATATACACATACACTGACACTATATAGACACACACTGCCATCATACACACATATACAGCCACTATATACACATACACTGACACTATATTGACACACACTGCCATCATACACACATATATAGCCACTATATACACATACACTGCCACTATATAGACACACACTGCCATCATACACACATATATAGCCACTATATACACATACACTGACACTATATAGACACACACTGCCTTCATACACACATATACAGCCACTATACACAAACACTGCCACTATATATACACACTGCCATCATACACACATATACAGCCACTATATACACATACACTGCCACTATATATACACACTGCCATCATACACACATATACAGCCACTATATACACATACACTGCCACTATATATACACACACTGCCTTCATACACACATATACAGCCACTATACACAAACACTGCCACTATATATACACACTGCCATCATACACACATATACAGCCACTATATACACATACACTGCCACTATATATACACACTGCCATCATACACACATATACAGCCACTATATACACATACACTGCCACTATATATACACACACACTGCCTTCATACACACATATACAGCCACTATACACAAACACTGCCACTATATATACACACTGCCATCATACACACATATACAGCCACTATATACACATACACTGCCACTATATATACACACTGCCATCATACACACATATACAGCCACTATATACACATACACTGCCACTATATATACACACACTGCCTTCATACACACATATACAGCCACTATACACAAACACTGCCACTATATATACACACTGCCATCATACACACATATACAGCCACTATATACACATACACTGCCACTATATATACACACACTGCCTTCATACACACATATACAGCCACTATACACAAACACTGCCACTATATATACACACTGCCATCATACACACATATACAGCCACTATATACACATACACTGCCACTATATATACACACTGCCATCATACACACATATACAGCCACTATATACACATACACTGCCACTATATATACACACACTGCCATCATACACACATATACAGCCACTATATACACATACACTGCCACTATATATACACACACTGCCATCATACACACATATACAGCCACTATATACACATACACTGCCACTATATAGACACACACTGCCATCATACACACATATACAGCCACTATATACACATACACTGCCACTATATATACACACACTGCCATCATACACACATATACAGTCACTATATACACATACACTGACACTATATAGACACACACTGCCATCATACACACATATAGTCACTATATACACATACACTGACACTATATAGACACACACTGCCATCATACACACATATACAGCCACTATATACACATACACTGCCACTATATAGACACACACTGCCATCATACACACATATACAGCCACTATATACACATACACTGCCACTAAATATACACACACTGCCATCATACACACATATACAGCCACTATATACACATACACTGACACTATATAGACACACACTGCCATCATACACACATATACAGCCACTATATACACATACACTGCCACTATATAGACACACACTGCCATCATACACACATATACAGTCACTATATACACATACACTGACACTATATAGACACACTGCCATCATACACACATATACAGCCACTATATACACATACACTGCCACTATATATACACACACTGCCATCATACACACATATACAGTCACTATATACACATACACTGACACTATATAGACACACTGCCATCATACACACATATACAGCCACTATATACACATACACTGACACTATATACACACACTGCCATCATACAGACATATACAGCCACTATATACACATACACTGACACTATATATACACACACTGCCATCATACACACATATACAGCCACTATATACACATACACTGACACTATATAGACACACACTGCCATCATACACACATATACAGCCACTATATACACATACACTGCCACTATATAGACACACACTGCCATCATACACACATATACAGCCACTATATACACATACACTGCCACTATATAGACACACACTGCCATCATACACACATATACAGCCACTATATACACATACACTGCCACTATATATACACACACTGCCATCATACACACATATACAGAAACTATATACACATACACTGACACTAAATAGACACACTTTGCCATCATACACACATATACAGCCACTATATACACATACACTGACACTATATAGACACACACTGCCATCATACACACATATACAGCCACTATATACACATACACTGACACTATATTGACACACACTGCCATCATACACACATATATAGCCACTATATACACATACACTGCCACTATATAGACACACACTGCCATCATACACACATATATAGCCACTATATACACATACACTGACACTATATAGACACACACTGCCTTCATACACACATATACAGCCACTATACACAAACACTGCCACTATATATACACACTGCCATCATACACACATATACAGCCACTATATACACATACACTGCCACTATATATACACACTGCCATCATACACACATATACAGCCACTATATACACATACACTGCCACTATATATACACACACTGCCTTCATACACACAGATACAGCCACTATACACAAACACTGCCACTATATATACACACTGCCATCATACACACATATACAGCCACTATATACACATACACTGCCACTATATATACACACTGCCATCATACACACATATACAGCCACTATATACACATACACTGCCACTATATATACACACACTGCCTTCATACACACATATACAGCCACTATACACAAACACTGCCACTTTATATACACACTGCCATCATACACACATATACAGCCACTATATACACACATGCACTGCCCCCATACATACATACACACACACACACAGCCATCATACACTGCCCCCATACACACACACACACACACAGCCATCATACACTGCCCCCATACACACATGCACTGCACACACACACACACACACACATCATACACTGCCCCCATACAAGTAAGTACCTGTGTGCAGTGTAGTCTGCTGCTCCGCTCCTCTATTGCAGGCAGTGGGCAGGAAGAGGAGGGACACATGAGGTGACGTCACTGGCCAGCTGCTACTAGCATGCCCTGCTGGTAACTGAGAGCCGCGCACAGGCATGTCTCATACCAACTGCAGCCCCTGACATTATAAAGTGAAAGAGTTCTGCCCTCCGGACGGCGCTCCCTCTTGCTCCAGCCCCCGCTGGCCAGTCTGGGCAACAGACAGGGCAGGGCTGGAACATAAGAAAAAAGAATGTGATGTAGTCAGTCAGTGTACAGTAAGGCTCCCCCCCCCCCCCAGCCGTCAGTGAGTGAAAGTCAGCGGCAGGTCCGGGACCTGTTGCTGCAGCATTTAGTATGAAGTACTGGCAGGGGGCCCTGCAGGGGCCCAGACTGTGAGGCCCAGGCTGTGACCTGGGCCACTAGGTGGGCCCCCTAACACGCTGGGCCCCTGTGCAGCCGAACCGGCTGAACAAGTGATATGTCCGCCCCTGGTTGGCACCACGGCCCATGCTTCACCACCATAAAGCAGCCTGGGAGAACCGTGGCTCCGATGTAGTGGTCCAGCCTGCTGCATCACCCAGTGGCACGCTGCTCTCTCTTTCAGCCAGCCAAGGCTCCACCACCTCAGCCGAAGGGAGCTGTGTGTTATACCCTCCTTCTGTCACTCCAGATGCTCTTGCTCCTCCTACTTTTAGTCAGCCATTCCGCCAACAATCCGTCCGCGAAGCCATGTCCAAGAGACAACAGTATGTGCCCACTCATCCAACGGCGCAGAAGCTGAATGTGCTCCTGTCTAAGTTGCTGGTGCTGCAGTATCTCCCTTTTCAAGTGGTGGACTCTGCACCTTTCAGAGAACTGATGGCTTGTGACGAGCTGAGGTGGAGAGTGCCATGCCATCAGTTCTTTGCAAAGAAGACAGTATCAGCCCTGCACAAGTTTGTGGAAGAGAAGGTGGTCCAGTCCTTGAGCCTTTCGGTGTGTACCAAAGTGCACGACAGCGCCAATGTGTGGAGCTGTAACTATGGTCAGGGACAATACATGTCCTTTATGGCTCACTGGGTGAATGTGGATCCTGCACAGCCACAACCCCAGCTTGGACAGGTCACGCCGCTTCCTCCTCCATGCTCTCAGCCCATTGGTCCTGTGACAGTGTGCGGCTCTGCCTCCGCATCCTCCACCTTGTCCTCAGCCTCCACTGCCCAGACAAGTCTCAGTAGCCCTTCAGCATACCATGTGTGCAGGGCACAGCGGTGTCGCGCTGTCCTTCCCATGGTTTGCCTTGGCAAAAAGAGTCACACAGGGGAGGAACTGCTAAAAGTAATTCGTAAAGAAATCGGAGCATGGCTTACTCCACGAAAACTGGAAATGGGAACCATGGTGACTGACAACGGGAAGAACATCTTGCATGCACTGCGACAAGGAAGGCTGAGCCATGCGCCTTGCAGGGCATACGTGTTCAATCTGGTTGTGAAGCAGTTCCTGAAGTGTTCCCCCCACATGCAAGACATCCTAACAATGGGTAGGAAACTTGGCATGCACTTCAGCCACTCGTACACCGCAAAGCACACCCTCCTTGAGCTTCAGCGTCAGAATGGTATCCCCCAACATAGTCTGATTTGTGACGTTGCCACACGTTGGAATTCCACCCTCAATATGTTGGACTGACTGTACGAACAGAGAAAAGCCATCGCCGATTTCTTGATGATCCAAGCGGATAGGGGTACTCCCCTGTGTAACTTCAATGTGAACCAGTGGCAGCTCATACGTGACACCTGCTGTTTTCTCTGGCCACATTATTAGTAGGTCGCCAGGATTACAGGCTGAACAACGTAATTCCCCTGCTTCATTTCTTACAATGCGTGTTGGAAACGATGGCTGGTTAGGGCACTGGAGACGTGGCACCTACATCTCATGGCCACATGAGTCCTGTGGGGGCTGACCTGGAGGAGGGGGAGTGGCACAGTGGAACACAGACTAGGTTTCACCAAATGGGCATTTTTTCTAGTAATCTGACAGGAGAGGAGGAGAAGGAGCAGCCAGATGAGCTAGAGGGTTATGAGGAAGGCAAGACAGAAGACACAGACACACCCTGGCAGTATGCAGTCGAGATGGAGGCAGGGAGTCCCTCCGAGTCACTTGCAAAAATGGCACGATGCATGCTCACCTGCTTGCGTAATTACAGCCGAATTGTCACCATTCGGCAGCGGGATGACTTCTGGTTCTCCACCTTATTGGACCCTCGCTACCGCCACAAAATAGGGGCCTTTTTTACATCCACTGAGAGGGAGGACAAAATTACCTGCTACAGAGGCATGTAGTCAGTTGGCCGATGCCTATTGTTACCATTATGCATCCTCACGCAGGGCCCCCTGTGCTCACCTTCCACTGCTATGGCTGCTGGGGAGGGGTGGGGTGGCCGGACCAGTACCAGCTCCATCAGCAGCAGCCTGAGTCTACAGTCGCTGATTAGCTTTCTTCACCGCATAGTGAAGCAACTCATCAGCAGCAGGTAGACATGGAGCAGGACCAGCAGGTGGTGTCATACCTTGACATGACCATGCCAACACACCTTGAAGATCCGCTGGACTTCTGGGCAGCCAATGTTGATTTGTGGCCTCAACTAGCAGAGTTTGCCCTGGAAAAGCTGTCCTGCCTGGCCAGTAGTGTGCCATCAGAGCAGGTGTTTTGTGCAGCGGGGGCCATAGTCACCCCAAGGAGAACTCGTCTCTCCACGAAAAATGTGGAGAGACTGACCTTTGTGAAGATGAATCAAGCATGGATCAGCCAGGATTTCCAACCACCAATGCCTGATGCATGAGAGTAGATTGACAACGGTGCCATACCATCACTTCACAAATATGGATAGTGCCAAACAGATTTAAGGCGCTGCTCCCCAGTTACAAACATTTATCCGCATCAGACCTTTTTTCACCCACCTTCGTCACCGGTTACTGGTATTGCAACCCACCGCACCACTCTGTCACCGGGCCAGGACTCCTGATGCTGCTGCTACCACCTCCAGGCTGTCTCATTCAGCCACTATGTGGTCTCTTCTCATTCTTCAGCCAACTCCAGGCTGTGTCATTCAGCCACTATATGGTCTCCTTATGCTTAAGCCACCTCTAGGCTGTGCCATTTATCCAATATATGGCTTACTGATGCTTCAGCCACCTCCAGTCTGTGTCATTCAGCAACTACATGGTTTAGTGATGCTGTTGGGACTAGGACATTACCTTTACATGTTTATGGTATCACTAGGTACCACACATCTTCAATGGAAATTTCAAAATTCATCTTTTATTCTTAGAGATTGTGAGGCCCTATTGTCTCCTCATATGCCGCCAACTCCAGGCTGTGCCACTCCGACACTATATGTCTCCCCATGCTGCCACAAACTCCAGGCAGTCATTCAGCCACTATATGGTCTCCTCATACTGATGCCACCTCAAGGCTGTGTCATTCAGCCACTATATGGTCTCCTCCTACTGATGCAACCTCCAGGCTCTGTCAAAAGTTCAATTTCAAAACCCTCAATTTCACTTTAAAAATCTTAAATTTAAAAATCATAAATTTCAATGGTCTCCTCATGCTTCTGCCAACTCCAGGCTTTGCCATTCAGACACAATATGGTCTCCTCATGCTTCAACCAACTCCAGGCTGTGTCATTCAGCCAATATATTGTTTACTGATGCTGCTGGGCTTGGGTCTGGGCCTAAAAATTTTTTATGGTAGCACTAGCTACCCTAAATCTTCAATTTAATTGTAAAAATTTGTCTTTATTTCTTAGGGATTGTGAAGCCCTGGTGTCTACTCATGCTGTTGTCAACTCTAGGCTGTGCCATTCAGACACTATTTGGTCTCCTCATGCTTCAGCCAACTCCAGGCTGTGTCATCCAGGCAATATATGATTTACTGATGCTGCTGGGCCTGGGTCTGGGAATAAAAAATGTTGTTATGGTAGAACTAGCTAACCAAAATCTTCAGTTAAAATTTCAAACTTTGTTTTTTTCTTGGGGATAGTGAAGCCCTGGAGTCTACTCATGCTGCTGCCAACTCCAGGCTGTGCCATTCAGACACTATATGGTTTCCTCATGCTTCAGCCAACTCCAGGCTGTGTCATCCAGGCAATATATGGTTTACTGATGCTGCTGGGCCTGGGTCTGGGAATAAAAATGTTGTTATGGTAGCACCAGCTACCCAAAATCTCCAGTTTAAATGATTTAATGATTTTGTAATCTTAAAGATTGTGAAGCCCTATTGCCTACTCACGCTGCTGCCAGCTCCAGGCTGTGCCATTCAGCCACTATATGGTCTCCTCATGCTTCACCCAACACCTCCACGCTATGTCATTCAGCCACTATATGGTCTCCTCATGCTGCCAACAACTCCACACTGTGTCATTCAGTCACTATATGGTCTCCTCATGCTGCCAACACCTCCACGCTGTGTCATTCAGCCACTATATGGTCTCATCATACTGAAGCCACCTCCAGGCTCTGTGATTGTGCCGCTCTGCGGCAGTGATTCTAAAATCGATGCCTGTAATCTGCATGTCATTCTGAATAACAGTATTATTTCACTAGCCTAATAAAGATTCGCCGGGAATAAATTCGGATCAAACCAAAATTTTTCCAACAATTCAGCGAATCGTCCGAATCAAATTTTTCAAAAGTTCGCTCATCTCTAGTGTGGATGTGTAACATATAGAGTAATAAATAAATGTAGGTGCACTACTGTGGTAGATGTAAACAGTAACATATGGCTAACCCTCAAATTGATGTTAAAATTGAGACAATGCCCACTGGCCCCTGGTATTGCCCATATGGCACAGGTAGGTTAGTGTTGGGTCCCGTGCCACTTGAGAAACCTTGGCGTTGGTGTGCGGGATCAGGTATGTCCTTCATATAAGGATATACTGGCTAATGTCTCAATTTTAACATCAGTTTGAGGGTTAGCCATGTGTCACTGTTTACATCTACCACAGTAGTGCACCCAAATTTATGTATTATTCTATATGTTACACATCCACACTTTTCATCAGGTGGAGGATGCCATTGTGGCACTTGTAGTCTTCTGCTGGCATCCCCCATAGTATGCATTTTATTGCCCTTAGCAATGGACCACAAGCGCAGGATCTGCTCCACCAGCATAAATGCACAACTGCATTTGGGGTTGAGCACCTCCTGCTTTTTGCAACCATATTTTTTCTTCTTGTTGAATTGGTTTGCTAGGAAGATTTTATGCATTCAGATATGGGAACTGTTAGCAGAAAGAATTAAAAATGATGAGATCACTTTAATGAAAGATTAATATTATTAGAGCCAAACATTGAGAAATTTGGGAAGTATGAATGAATAAAAAAAATATTTTTTTCCTGTTCTGTGGGGAAGGCAGGGGATGGGGATTTATAAAGAAATGCATGCTTTCTCAATGTATTTGAGAAATATGTGATATTCATTTTATGTAAGTGATGAATATATATGCAATTTTTTTCTGAAGTCTGTTGAAGTATCACATATGTATTTGTATTTTGTACATAAGTGCAACTTTGTATATTTTTGCATGAAATGAAAGTGTTCTTTTTCATTTCTAATATAAAGATATAGGGGGGTATTTATCAGTTTTGCCTGTTGAAAGTTTCTTTTTACCCTTTTTTTCACTTTGGTTTTCGTGAACATGCACCAAATTTCTCAATTGGTGCAAGTTGTTAGTAATTTTGGCTCAAATGTTGAAATCAGCTGTTCACAGCGCCTTTTACACAGAACTTACCACCACAGAGGACAATGTATGTTACCGTGTAGAGCAGCCATTTCGGAGTCCCTCCTGCAGTATATCAGCAAGCGACATGAGTTATTTTCTTTTGTGGGGTTTATAGCCACCATGTGAAATGGATTTTATTTTCAACTCGAGTATTTATTTTTATTTTTTTTGGTACCTTAGTGCTTAACTTTCCTGAACTTGTGTGGCCATGTCCAATGCTGGCTCAACGGAGGGTGAAGGTCGCTCAGAGACAACTATGTTGCAGGATAGTATTGCACAGCCCCGAAGGCGTCGCTGCTTTCACAAAAAATGTTTTTAATGTATTTTGATGCCTTTACATTTTCTGACATTGCTATGTGTGTTTTCCATGTGCAAAATTTATTGGTGGTGAATTGCGCCAAAAAAAAAACCTAAAGC